>NW_012118376.1:5678491-5744593 GCF_000951035.1 Colobus angolensis palliatus
GCCTCAAAAACAAAAACAAAAACAAAAACAAAAAACAAGGATATATATATACACACACATACATAAATATATATATATTATTATTATTATTTTGAGATGGAGTCTCGCCGTGTCACCCAGGCTGAAGTGTAGTGGCACAATCTCGGCTCACTGCAACCTGCACCTCCTAGGTTCAAGCAGTCCTCCTGCCTGAGACTCCTGAGTAGCTGGGACTACCGGTACATGCTGCCACACTCAGCTAATTTTTGTATTTTTAGTAGAGCTGGGGTTTCGCCATGTTGGCCATGTTGGTCTGGAACTCCTGACCTCAGGTGATCTGCATGCCTTGGCCTCCCAAAGTGTTGGGATTACAGGCATGAGCCACCATGCCCAGCCAAGAATATTTTTATGATGAAATCTCCTGAAAAAATTTCTTCTTCATCATGTCACTTCAGGCTATACCTATAGATGTTGTGATAAATATATTCTCTGCTGACCCTGGTAACGATTTGATGGAAAACTCTGAAAACCCTCTTATATTCTTTTACGTGAGCTTTCAATAGGAGTTATGTGGCTGACAATTCAAAATTGGGGTCCCCAATCAGAACTTGAAGAGCAGACTTTGTAGATTAAGAAAGGAACCCCAGACCTTTGTCCTAAGCAGGCAGGCAGAAAAAAAAATGAGATTTTATTGTTAAATGAACACATCCCCCATCATTACTTCTGAGCAAAAAAGCTTTATTCCTGCCAACACACAAATGCTAGCATGCCTAGTCGTGCCTGGATGGAGAAATAGGTGAGCTGTGAGTTATAGATGCTATTCTAGCTTAAAAATCTATGTGATTCAGTGAAGGGTTTTGCATTTGCCTGCAATAGTCTTTGCTGTCATTTTAACCTTTACACTAAAAATGGGTCTTTACATTACGAATTGCTTTGAGTTATTGCCAGGGTTAAAGAGCTGCACTAAAGTTTCAAGCATGGTAGAGGCTTCTGTTTAAAATAGGGAACAAGTGTCATTCTGATCCAGGGACACAAAGGCAGCAGAGTTTGTTGCTTTTTATTACTGTGGCAGCTCCTTTGTAAAACGTCCCTTCCCTTCTCCAGTGGTTTCCTGTCACATACTTGGAATAATACCCACAGTCTTGCCCATAGTCCATAAGGGCCAGTGGGATCTGTGCCCTTAGTCCCTCACTCACTGTCTGGCTTGCTTCTTTCTAGCCACGGTGGCTAATGGCTCCTCATGTCCACCTCTGGCTCAGTGCTCCACTTGGTGCCTCTCCCCCAGACACCAACAACCTTGATCTCTCACCCTCAAGTACCTGCTCAGTTTTAACCTTCTCTCTGCAGCCTTTTCTGATGCATCATCCCTATCCCCTTAGCCAGCCTGTTTTTTCCTTCAGAGCACTTATCACTGTGATGATTTGGTTTACTATCTATCTTTTCCTAGTAGAATATAAACTCCACAAGGGCGGAGAATTTGTCTGTTTTGTTCACTGCTATATTCCATTATCTAGAACAAGACCTTGCCCAGAGTATAGGCTCCATAATTATTTTGGAAAGAATGAGTTAATACTTAATATTCTGTTCATCTTAGAAGATCAATGGCCAGAAAGAGGCCACTGTATGAAGATTGGTGGCCTGTGGCCAGTGTCACATGACTAGAAACAGCATTTGTGTGGTGAGAAGAGGCAGGGGAATCATGAGTTGGAACATTTTCAAATCTCCTCTTATGGGAGAAAATTCTGGAGAATCAGGATCTTTAAGGAGGATGCTAGAAATAGAATATGGTAGAGCCAATTAGTACCTTAGGAGATGGTTCTGAGACTTTGCATCACCAGGGATCTCTTTTTAAAATCTCTCCCATATATTTTGTCAGATCTTTCTATTAAAACCCTAAACTTTTTCAGTAGTTCACTTTCACTTTTTTCTCTTTTGCTCATTTTCACTTTTGATCATTTTCACTTTTGCTAGGTAAAGTCATATGCAGCTGCCAATTAGAATGCCAGATTGAAGTAAAGTAATCAGAATATCATGATACTATGAGATAATTTCTTCCAAAAGCAAAGGCAGAGCTGGTGCAGCTTCAGTTCCGATAATTAGGTGCTCCCCACTGGACTCTCCAAGGTTTTGAAAATAGCTCAACGGAAATGCTGTGACTTACCCAAGATCACATAGCAATTTATTGGCAACATTAGGCCAGAATCCTGGTCCCGTGACTCCCATGTTAGTGCTCCGGTATATTAAAGTATAATTTCCCATGGAGCCTACTCACATGGTAGCTCTGCTTGAGTTATATACTTAGAGGCCAAGGCAACAATAGCTATTATGTTTAGTAAAGATATACTATATCTGTGCCAGATGATTTTCCTAAATTTGATCCAATTCTCAGAATAACCTTTATAATAGGTATCACTGCCCTCATTTTACTACAGAAGAGTCACAGAGGCCAAGTGAGTTGTTCAAGGGCTCACAGCTAGAAAGTAGCAGAGGCAGAACCTGAACCTGGGTTTTTCTGCTTTGAAGTTGGTATGTTCTTCCTTACACCTTGCTGTCAAAATACCCAGAGCCACTCATCTGTTAAGAGAGTATGCCCTGGAACTATGATAATTTTCAATTATTTGGACAATGGAACCCTTCTCCCAAGTTGGTAGATTCCCCAGAACACTGACTCTGTAATTCACTGCTTTCTGCACCACCGGGAGGAGAGAAGACAGTTCGTAGGAAAAATGTTGAGGAAGGTGGGTGGAGGAGCCTTCAAAGAAGGATGATCTCTCAAACTCAAGTTATTTCTATCATCACCCAAATCCTTACAATATTCCACAGCTTTTCTATCTCCTATAGTTCATCCTCATCCTGTATACACACAGTGTATTATTTGTGTCACCATGACCTGGGAATCTTTCTATCTGGGAATCACATTTCCTGGCTATTTTTAAAGATTACAGAATTGTCTCTTTCCTATGAGCTGCCACTGTGAGCATTGGCAGATGGGGGGTATCTTGAGCCGTGGTCACAAATGTTTAGAAGCTCTAAAGGTCATGTCTATTGCCTAATGAATATTTGGTTTCTGATAATGGACTTGTTACAAACACCTATCATTTGAATACTAATTACAGTGATTTATATTGAATTCTCATTGGCTGCCTTTTGAGATGATGTTACAGAAAGTCCCTGGTGGGTGAAAGACATGGAATCATGTCTGGCATTGAGATGTTAAAAGGAAAACAGTACACTTTGTTCTTTTGGCGAGCTCCCATTTAACTGACAAATCTGTTGAGCTGGAGACACTTTGTTTAAGTAAGAAATAAGGAATGATTTAATTCATGTAACAGTCTAAATATGATATTTCCAAGACAGGCTGGGAGATGTCTGACCTCTTTTCTTTAAAGAAGAAAATGTAATCTGGTGGGAAAAGGATGAACTTTACAAATAGAGAGACCTGGATTTTTAATTCCAGGGTCGTTGTTCACTGTTAATTTTGCTGTTGTAAGTTATAACAATAATAATAGTAATATGTCTGTCTTAGCTGATTTTCCTAAATTTGATCCGATTCTCAGAATAGTCTTTATAATAGGTATCATTACCCTCATTTTACTGAAGAAGAGACACAGAGAGTTTACTTTGCACATATAGGCAGTATACTAAATGCTTGCCTGAATTATCTTAATTATTACAACAATCCTATGACTTATTATGAAATAGTATTAGTCGTTTCTATTTTACAAGTGAGGGGACTGAGGCTTAGTGTATCAGTTAGGGTACCGGGAGGAAACAATTGAATTCAGATGATTCCAATAAGGACACTTTAATGAGAGGATTCCTTACAGAGGTGGGGCAGGGATAAGGAAACCAGCAAAGGATGTTGAGGCACCCAGAGACTGCAGCCTTGGCACACTGTTACCACCCCTAGTGCTGGAGGGACAACCAAAGGGAAGATTGAGTGGTAGCATGTTGCAGGGGGTCGGGGGCTGCCTGGTGGGAGCTGATATACAGGGAAGCTGCAACAACCAGAAATGTGTACCAAGTCAGGGAGAAGCATGGAAGAAATGCCTCAACCTTTTTCTCCTCCTCCCTCTGATCTGTCTGTGCTTCTTGTTGACTAAACCCAGTGGGAAGCTAGAGGGCAAGGGAGAGTGATGATGCTTTGCAGATCAATCCCAGGGCATAGGCAGATTAGAGGATCAATGAGTTCAGAGTTTCTTCATCCTGAAGAAACAAGATGGAACCCATTTGGTTTGGATATTGAAACTGATGATGCCACACATATGCCAAGAGGGTGTGAAAGGCTTAACTCACATAATGAGGCTTTCTGGGAGGAGCATGGCAGCTCCTAAGCAGGTTTGATAATAGGTTAAGAGAGCAGGGAAAGGAGACTAATACAGTATTTTTATGGTGATTGAGGGTTACAACAGGGCGAGCGTTCTCATACATGGTTTAAAATTCCAGCCCGTACCAAAGAGAAAGTACCCAGGCTTTCTAATCATCTTGTCAAGATGGGGGCTGGGGGTGGAAGAAGAGGGAGGAGTGAATGTTAAAGGCTGTCAGCAGTCAAACATTAAAACTGGTGTTAGATCCATTATAACAAGGTGACAGATGGAGATTAAGCAGCAGAGAGAGATTCGATGTAGATTAAACAGCAGATTCATTAATTAATGATTAATCATGTAATCATTAAGTCATTAATTAATAGTTAATCACTTGGTTTTCAACCCAAGTCAGTCTTTGGCCAAAACTTGTGCTCTTAACTATCACAGTAACTGACTTTGTGACCTTGAGCAAATTACTTAATCTCTCTGAGCCTTGACTTTCTCATCTATAAAATGGAGATAGTATCTGCGTGCCTGACACATAGCTGGTGTTCCATTTATGGCAGTTATGATTCTTACCCTTTTGCTTCTGCTGCAGTTGTTATTGTTCTGGAAAGCCTGGTGTTCCAGTGTCTCTGAGAAAAGTCTGGCACAGATTCGACTCCTATTTCTCTAAGCAGCATATCCTGCAACATCAAGCTATTACCTTTTTCTTAAGACAAGGTTGAGAGACTCATCTTGCCAAGTCAATCAACAGACAAGTTTAACATCTGTCTCCCTGGCAGATGTCAGAAAAGAAGGCTGCATAGCCTTCAATCATTCAGATGCCACCGTGATATAATGGAGTTGCTGAGAAGTGAAAGGGGCCTCTTTTACTTCGTCCTTGGCTATTAGCTCTGGAAGATTGTCTTTCTAAGATGCCAGGATAAGAGGGATGTGAGATAGGCAAATTTGTTTTCCAGTGTTCCTTTAATGTCATGTGGTTCTAGAATCTTCCATTTATTTAACAATACTCCAGTTCATCTACCCCATGGGCTAGGAGGTGCTTTGCACATAGTTATCTCCTTGATCAATCTTTGCTGAGTTAAAGTCTGATTTTTTGAACCAATGGCGTACCAACTAAACTACTAATGGCTTATGCGTTTTTCTTTAAAAAAAAATGCACCTAACAAAATAAATTATAATGAATGTTTCAAATAGAATTTTGCTGGTGGCTACCTTTTCACTTGTGGGAACTGAAATCACTTCTGAAAAATCCCAGGTCCCCAGACTTCATGTAAACAATTGATCAATTAGTTGATGACACCAACCCACAGCCTGGGGATAGGTATGTACCAAGCCTGCAAATGCCAGTTCTTCCAGCCAGGGGACTGTGGGTGTTAGTTAAAGATAATCTGTCAAAAAACTGTAATAGGAACTTTTGGGGGGATTTCAAAAAAATCATCACTGGAAAAGAAAAAGAAAAATCCTGGCATATGTCCTTTAGCCAGCCGTCCTGTTGTGGATAAGAACAGATGCTACCCTGGCTAAGTAAAAAGCACAACATGAGTCTTTTTCTTCCTGCTTTTTAAACCAGAAAACACCATCCATTGCAGGCCAAAACAAGACAGGTGGCATCCATTCGAATTGGAAATGAGGTGCTCAGATAATAGTCTTTGGGATCCACCGTGGCCAGCCTCAAGGGAGTGGCTCCCCGTCAGAAGGCTCATTGCTTTTCTCTTTTAGTGAGCAGCCTCTGTAAAATGTACAGCTCCCGATGCCACTTTGATTCCATAAATTGTATTAATTGTTCTTTTGTGTGCCCTCCTTTGCACAATTTGCTTTTGATGAACCGCGAGTGCTCATTGTGACTATGCAGGGCTGTCTCACATGGAGACCCTGGTCTGGAGAGCTCTGGAAGTGCCTGTGTCACCTCCCTGGCACAGCCCCCTGTGTATGGGAATCACTAGGGCCAGGGAGTGTAGAGTTAGAATTTATGGGTGAAGACAGCCATAGAAGCTTCAACCACCACTCGACTGGAAAAGGCAGAATTGTGTGTGTGTGTGGGGGGGAGAGGGGTCAGGTGGGCTACGGGCCTCTCTGTCCCCCTCATTATAGGATGACACCCTCAGCTGTCCCTGGCTGCTCTGTTCTCCCAGTCCCTTGCTTCCTACAAAGTAGGGTGGGAAGGTTTGGGGGCTGGGGGACCAGACCTATGTTTCAGATTCTCCCCTTTTCATACTGTTTCTTATCTTTATATCCCCACACCCCCTGACAACAATAAAACCCATGCTTTCTGGCACTCAGGGCTCAGTGAGGGGTTCCTAAATTGAAGGAAAGCTCTGAGTTAAAGCATTAATGCCTCTCTATGGATTAATCTATTTACCAACCTGGCTAACGGTAACTTTTGTATTTTGACAGCATAGCTATGCTTATAACCAAATTAGGGTAGGGTGGATTGCAGTCATCATGAAAGAGCTGGTCTGGGAGCTATTTGGGAGCAGAAAGTATCTTTCCATTTTCAAAGCCTCTCAAATTAAGCCATGAAGAGCCTGTATTAGGCTGTGGCTTCATGGGAAAAGAATGGAAAGATGATGGGTATAAAGAGGTCCACTGTTTCCACATATTTTGATCCAGGAGTTGCAGCTCTAGGAATGTGTCTTAAAGAAGAAATATTCAGATGCAGACAATGCATATGCATGAAAATGTTTATTGCAGTTGTATTTTCCAGCTGGAAGATTAATTATTCTAAGAGCTAGTCACATAATCCTTTTGAGTGAGAAAGCTGCCTTGGGTCAGGTGACAACTTCTGGGGTAAAGCTAAGGCTTCATGAATATGCCTGATGATGCCTGTGAAGATAAGTGTCTGGTGAGGGACAGGAACTGGACAAAGAGATAACGAAAATATTCCATCCATGATGCTTACAGTTATCTAGGGGTTAGGAAGAGCAGACAGAGGGGAGAGGATGAGGAACAGAGCATTGGGAAGCAGGGTGGCATAGGAGCTATTTAGAAATGTCAGGATTTGCTGGGTAAGTTGAAGGAGTGTGTGGCCTGCCGACATCCATCTGTATAAGTTTACTTGAATGAGAGAAAGATAAAGGAAAAAGGAGAAAAGCTGGATGGGGAAGACAAAGTGGTACTCACCTGGTCCATGGGAAGACCTCATGGGCATAAGCAGAGAGGTGATTTTCCCAGAAGAACTTTAGGGCTTTGCTACTCAATGTGTGGTGCTGGGACCACCAGCATGAGCATCACCTGGGAGTGAGTAGACCCACCCAAGACTTCATGATTCTGGATCTGCATTTTAACATGATCCCAGATGACTTGTGTGCATATTGATGTTTGAGGAGTGCTGTCCTGGGAGACCCATTGTATCCGAATACATCTAGGAGAGTGGAAAAGAGCAGCCTCTCCTCACGTCTGCTTAAAGCTTTCCCCGGAGTGGGACACAGAGTATGGAAGAGAACCAATCAGGACCTTGAGGTCTCAGGAAGGGAGGAGTGGCAGTTAGGACACAATCCTCAAGAGGTTTTTCAGATGGTGGAAACCAGGTGACAGCAGCTGAGAGAGAAAAGTGGGTGAGGATTGAGAACAAGCATGAGATATGGTGGGAGGTCTCAAAAATATCATTGGGGTTTGAAGAAGGCAGGGATCTTGTGTCACACACGAGCACTCTTTGGGTTGGTGCTGTCAATACCACTTTAGATCCAGAGACTGGAAAGGCCTTGGGAAGACTTGCTGCTCTGTGTAGTTAGTATAATTTTCTTATAAATAAAGAACATAGGCAGGGAAATACTATATAATCAGTTATATTGGTTTTAAAACATGATTAGGAAAAAAGAATGGAAAGAAATGTATATTTATTTTTGTGTGACTCAGATTTTACCTCCATACATACTTGTACTTTGCAATTTTTTCCAATGAAGAGAAGTAAATATAAGTATCAAAAATGCAGCAAAATGTAAATAGTGCCTGCTTCTGAATGGTAATGGCGTGAAATTCTCTCCTTTTCTTCATATTTTTCTGTGGTTTCCAAAGTTTCTCTGTGAACAAGTAATACTTCAGAAGGGAAACAAAAAGAAGTACAGACATGGAGTCAGAAGACCTGTGATCCAGGTGGACACCTGCCCCAATAGCTAATAGCCTAATCATGTGTGTTCTACAGCCACTGTGACCTCCTTCAACCTCTCCTTGCTCATGTGTAGACAGACACAGTCATAGACCCTAGCGGCCATA
The DNA here is from genome assembly GCF_000951035.1 of Colobus angolensis palliatus. Lineage (NCBI taxonomy): Eukaryota > Metazoa > Chordata > Mammalia > Primates > Cercopithecidae > Colobus > Colobus angolensis. The sequence goes on from NW_012118376.1 coordinate 5,686,996, forward strand.
AAGATAGTGTATGGGGAGTACTCTGTGAACTGGTAAGTACTACACAAATGTTAATGCCAAGGCTGGCTTGGTGAGCCATGAGGTCCATTCCTTGGAGCTCTTCGAACTCCTCCCTTGGTCTACCCTGTGGGAGATCAGTAGAGGGTATCTACCTCAGGCTGGCTTCAGGGAAAGCATCAGAAGGGGTCTTTCTTTTCTACAAATTAGTGGAATATGTGGGCCCAAAGTTCCTCTTCCCCTTTAGCAAATTTGACTGAGATAGAATTCCTGAACTTCTCTTAACAAATGTCACCTGCTGTCTGTCAGGCAGGAGTAGCATTTCTCATTAACATTGTTAGGATCTGGCCATTATGCTTTTCTATGGAGTCCTTACCATCGGATGTGACAGTGGCAGTCTTTAGGCCTGTTCTCTGGTTTACTTTATGAAGAATTATTATCTAAATCTCAGAGTAACAATAACAACAATAAAACCAGCAAAGATATATATCTGAAATCTTGAAAAGGTCTTTGAAATAGTACTAGATGTGACTAACAAGCAAAATTATCTATGAGGCCAATTCCATATATGTGGAAGAATCATCTTCCTATACCCGCTGAAATGTTCTGCCTAGGGCTCTTCACCCATAAAGCCACTTTGGTCCTACAAGCCCAATGCATATGTTCTGTAGGGTTGCTGAGTCCAGAAGCATTTTTCACTTGCAGTCTGGGGTGCTGCAATTCAGGGCACAAACTGATGAGATAACCCGCACGACCTTTGCTTTCTTCAAATACTAGTGAAGACGTGATATGGAAACCTGAGGGTGATGGCTCACATGGAGGCTTGGCAATCCAATGCCTGATAATGATGCAAGAAACCTTGTGAGACCAAAGTTCCAACTGACTCCACTTTTAAATTTTGCCAGACTAAGAGGAATTAGAGTTCAGATCTTCCGTATGGTTTTAGAAAGATTTCTTACCTTGCAGAGATGCAATCTTAAGGTAATACTATAACCCAATTCTCTAATTTCTTTTTTTCTTACATTTGTCATATGTGTCTTTGTTTACATTTATCATATGACATATCAAATATAAAGCATAACAAAGATTTTAAAGTTAAAAAATTGACACATACAAATATAAAATGACCAAATGTCAATGATTTTATTCAACTCAAATAATAAAAGAAATCAGTAAGATATTAAGACTGATTTAGAGGAATAGGGATGTATATAACCAGTCAAAAGAATTCTGAAATCAATATGTGAACAGATATAAACATGTTTGAAATGCTAAAGGGCAATGACATTCAAGGTTGTCTTTTCTGTCAGAGAGAAATCAAGCACATCCAATTGCATCAATTCTATCTTATCCCTTTGCATTGTTACACATGGGAATTCTTTGAGTGACTCAAAAAATAATCTTTGCCATGATATCAGTTTTCTAATAAGTTAACCTCTACCTCTACAAATTTCAAAAATAGCCTGGTCAATGAAAAATTGTTCAAAGGTGCACACACCTGGTAGAAAAATAGAATTCCAAGAAGATCTACTAGATTATATCAAGCACTCCACTGAAAGGATACCTAGCAATCTTTTTAACTTACTTCCAGATTTTGGATAATTTTCTTAGCAATTGTTTGATAGAAGGGTACTTTTCCAAATATAATTTTAATTTAAAAGACTTACAATGCATGTATCATGCTTTTGTTTGGGGTAGTGTTTTATTTTGTTTTGTTTTACCTTTGAAAGGAATAAATCCTTTTATCTGTAAAATAGAGATTATCTTACATGTTGATGCAGAATTGCTTACGTTACAATTATTTAATATTAGCATATCTGACTTACTTCTTATTGGCTGTGATCTCATCAGATACAAGCTAGGCCATTTGTTGACTTATTTGCCCTTGTTCGTGTCATCGCCTTGACAGACAGTGAGCAACGTGGTGGTCAACAAATATTTACAGGGCCAGCTTCCCCTGGGGTCGGCCAGGCAGGCTCTCTTCCCCATTCTGTCTGTGCTTTTTCATGGGCCTCAGCTGGGCAGTGACTCAGAGAGGCAGCTGGGGAGAAAAGCCTGCCAGGTGGTAGGAAAGAGACCAGAGTCCCTTGTTGGCACACAAGCAGCCCATTAACTCCCTGGGCCATCAAGGTGAGGAGGGAGACAACTTTTCCTTTCTTTCCCACATTCTTGTTCTTCAGGCTGTCTCCCGCCCTGCCACTACTTGTTTTCTCTTCCAGGCTGTATGTGACATCAGTTTTCTCCAGAGTCCAAGTGGATTTTTTTAAGAAGTGGGTTTGAGGTAGAGGAGACATGGTGTATTTGCCTTGAAGGTTAGATTCTGGCTTTCTGCAATTTGGGAACAAAGTCTGATGCACAAGAAGCGATCATACAAAACATAATACTAGCAGTATTTTTAATGACTCTCATTAGTTTCCAGATATTGAGATGGGTGCTTCATATGTAAATTTTAAAGAATTTAATGTAGCAGAATATGCAAATATAACTACATTGTTTATTTATGCTACTTGGAAGAAGTGAGCTCTTTGCTCCTGGAGGAAAGAAAGCTGCTACTGCTTTTCTAAGGGCTGAGCCTCCTTTCCCTAAAGACAACCAGCTTTTTGGTGGTGATGGGCTATTGGCTTCATAAATCATCTACCACTACTCCCTAGAAGCAGTCTAATATCTGTCATTTTAAAAAATGTTTTCTTACTCCTTAATCTTGTAATCTGGGAACCCAATGAAGGAAATCTGGGAAGAGGCCTCAGTTTCTCAGTCTACTGAAATAACCTCTGAAGATGCTGTCCCCATCATGAAACCAAGGGGTAGAAAGACATGTTGTTGTAGTTGTTTTTCTTCTAAGTGTTGAAAAAGAAGGGTGCAAGGCAGAAAAGGGTGGAATTCCCCATGAGTCAGGACAAGGAAAGGGGGGTGGTGGACAGATCCAAAAGTGGTAAAACTTGGGCCACATGTTCCCAGCACTCTAGAGGGTGCTGGTGCTTGGAAGGAAACAGCTCAGAGTTGCATGTGGGCACTAGGCACCAAAAGCAATGGGTCCCTAAGGTCAGCTGGGCATGGAGGGATTGCAGCCACCAGTGGGGCCACCTGTCTTTGACAAGGCTGTGTGAGTGTGCCACGAAGTGCTTTTGGAGGTGATCTCAGTAGATTGACAATCTGAGGCCTCACCCAAAGATCTTTGACTGGGTTCCTGGATTACCAGATTAAGCAATAGGGAAATGTAAAGAAAAATGACAGTTACTGGACTGCTCATGACATTGGTTAGTGGAGACCTGCGTGTGGACTTGCCATACTTTAGAAAAAAATAATTGGAAAAAATCCATGATAGTCCAAAACAGGAAGAACTAAACTCTACACTTTGGAATTAATACGTAGATGGTAAAACTAAAGAAAAGCAAAAGAATAATTATCAGAAAATTTAGGGAGGAAGGGTAATGTAATGGGGATTAGCCACCTAAGTAGGGCCTAAAGACAAAATACAGGGCCCCCAATTGAATTTGAATTTTAGGTAAATAATAAATGATATTTTAGAAAATGATTTTCCAAATATTGCATGGAACGAACTTATACTAAAAAAATCATTCATTGTTTATCTGAAATTCAATTTCCACATTTTTAATTTGCTGATCTAGCAACACTGCTTTTAAGACACCGACCATGATGTATTTCTTGACCATGGCTATGCTATTACTTGACTGAGAGGATTCACTTTATTTTTTAAAAATGCACATATGTATTTTATGAGCTTTTCTGTGTATACACTATCTTTCATGATAAATTTGTGTTGAAATGTTCTCACTTCTTAAATACAATAGAACAATTTATTCCAATTGCAAAAACATTATCTTATTTACTCCATCTCTCTCTCCACACAAATGCTGAATGAAATCCATTCATATCCCATTACAGATGAGGCAACTGATTCTTAAAAGTTAAATAATATGTCCATAGCCACAGAGTTGGTAAACAGTAGAATCAGGTTTCAACCTGAGTCTATCAGACCCCAAAGTCTGTACTCCTAACCACTGTAAAATGCCTATGTTATGCAACAAAAAACAACGTGGACCAAAATCTCTGGAGGCCCTTAGGAAACTTGCAACTGTGCTTGTCCTGGGAGCAAGGGATGGTCAAATCTCTCTGACAATGGAGTCAAGAGTAAAAAAATTTATAAAAGAATAGAGGGTATCAACGAACACCCACACTGAGATGTCACATCTGTTGGAATTATCTGGCAAGGATTTTAAAGCAGCCATCGTAAAAATGCTTTCCCAAGCAGTTATAAATGTGCTTGGAACAAATGAAAAAATAGAAATTCTTAGAGAAAAATGTAAAGAACCAAGTGAAAATTTTAGAAGTGAAAATACAATAACAAAATTTTTAAAAACATAATGAATGGACTCAATAGCAGGAGAGACCAGAGGCAAGAATCCATGAACTTAAAGATATAACAATAGAAATTACTCAATCTGAGCAACAGAGAAAAAAAATAGACTAAAAAAAGAAATGAACAGACTCTTTCAGGAACCTGCGCAAAAATAACAAAAGACCTAACATTTTTGTCATTAGTTTCAGAAAGAGAGGAGAAAGAAGATGAAGGTGGAAAAGTACTCAAATAAATGAAGGCTGAAAGCTTTCCAAATTTGGCAAACACTGAAAACCTATAGTTTCAAGAACCTGGGAGAATCCCAAAGAGGATAAACCCAAAGATATACACACCAAGACATCTTATAATCAAACTTCAGAAAATGAAAGACAAAAATAAAACATCTTAAAAGCAGCAAGAGAGAAATGCCACTTTACCTATAGAGGAAATGAGAGTGGATTCCTCATCAGAAACCAGAGGGGCCAGAAAGAAGTGGCACAGGATTTTTTAAGAGCTGAAAGAAAGTAACTGTCAGCTTTGAATTCTATTTCCCATGAAGTTGTCCTTCAAGAAGGAAAATCAAGACATTCTCAGAGGAAGGAAAACTAAGAGTTTGTCAGTAACAGACCTACCCTAAAAGCATGGTCAAAGGAAGTTCTTGAAATAGAAGGAAAATGATAAAAGAAGGAGCCTTGGAACATCTGAAAGCAAGCAAGAACAATGGAGGGGTAAAAATATGAGTAAATACAATAGTCTCTCCTTCTATTCTTAAGTTTTCTAAATTAGATTTGACAGTCAAGGCAAAAAAGCATGATATTGTTGAATATGAATTTCAATGTACATAGAGGAATATTTTAGACAATTGTGTTGTAAATAGCCAGGGCGGGAAAAGTGAAGAGACTAAGAGGAAATAAGCTTTCTACCCTTTACTCAAACTAGTAAAATATTGACACTAATAGATCTTTGTGGTGATCTCTATCTTGGTTGTGATAGTGGTTAAAAGAATCTATCTACATATGCGATAAAATGAAATAGAACTATACACACACATTATACCAATGCCAATTTCCTGGTTTGAATATTGTATTATAGTTATACAAGTATAATATTGAGAAAATTGAGTGAAGGGTAAATGGGAGCTCTCTGCTCTGGGTACATGGGAACTCTTTGTCCTATCTTTGCAATTTCCTGTATATCTGCAATTATTTCAAGATAAGAGGAGAGAGAGCGAGAAGAGACAGAGAGAGAGAGAGTGAGTGGGAGAACACAGAGTGCTACAATTTTCATGTTTTTCCTGGTATACTTGTTTGACTTTATGGTATCTAGAAAAAGTCCAAGTGGCTTTAAGATGTCTAAGTTCTGGCTAGATGGAGACTACACTAATTGAATTGAGGCGTCTGTGGGTCAGCCTGAAACAAGATGATCTTGTGCCTGAAACACATCTTGGTTTCCCATGTCCTTTCAAGGGAATCAATATATTGATTTTCATTTACCTAGCCATATGTGGCCAGGACATGGTTTATTCAGAGATGTCCCCTTTCTATATGCATCAAAAGACATGGAGTGGCCTGAGAGGTCTAAAAACACAGTTTTCCTAGAAAGGAATAAGCCACAAAACAGAAAGTCTCCTTCTTTGGAATTTCCTCCTCTTCCTTCCAATTTGGCCTTCTGTGCTCATGGTCTGGTTTTTCTGAGTAATGTGCATGCCGTGTATACCCAGACCTTATCTGAGCTCTACCTCCAAACTACATTTTTACTTTCCCACTCCTTTCTTTATCCATCACCATCTTCCTTGCCCAAATCACTTTCATTGCCCATGGGGATTACTTCAATATTTTCTTCTTAGTCCTGATTTTTCCATCTTTTCCCCTTAAAATCTATGCTCCATAGAGCAACCTATTTAGTATTCTAATAATGTATATCCGATTGCCTGCTTAGCACCTTTAATAGCTCCCCTTGCACTTGGAGTAAAATGTAAACTAGGTGCCATGGCCTGCAGGATTCTGCATGTCCTGGCCCCTGCCCATTTCCTTGGTCTCACTTTTCCTCAGGTACACTGGCCGCTTTTCTGTTCCTTCACCATCTAAGCTGTTCCATGCATCAAGGCCTCACCCCTCCCCTTGGAAGGGACCTCTTGCTGCTCTTTGTGCAGCTGGTTCTCTTTCTTATCCGTTGTGTTGCAGCTGAAATGCCCCACATCCAGGTGGCCTTCTTGATTCTTTTCTAAAGCAGCTTCCACTTCATTGACTCCTTGTTCTATCAGCCTATTTATTTTCTCCATCATGTTTATTATACTTTCTAATTATCCTATTTGTTTTCTTATTTATTGTCTGTCCTTCCCCTATCATAAGCTTCATGAAGGCAGGGATTTTGCCTTCCTATCGACTGTAGTAGCCTGAGCTCAATAGATACTTGCTGAACAAGTGAATGAATAGATGAATGAGAGATGAATTATAATCTATTAGAACTAGTAGGAATGTTTTTGCCCCAAGACAAGTCCTCTGGGAACATTTGGAAGGTCTTGAGGAGAGAAGTAATGACAGTAAACTGATATGTTCATAGAGCACCTTAACAGTGTGTAGAGCGTTTTGAACTGTAGCACCTACAGCTGCATGAAGTGGACAGGATATCATTGTTTTCATTCAACAAATAAAGAGAAGTGAGATTCCTTTGGGTCACACAAATAGGAGCAAGCAGGAGCCTGGAATCCAGATAAGACAGTTCAGCTTCTCAGCACACAGACATCTGGTAGAGTGCTTTGAAACAAGATGCCCCTGTCACCCCCAGCAGCTGTGCAGCCTTCACTGTTTACCTGGCAGCAGGGGATTCTGGTGGTCTGCATCAGGTCCTGTCACCTGAATATATAGCAAAGCTAAGAAGAATTCCCCAAGGAGGGCAAAGACTTCAAGAAGGAATGGAGGTACGCCAACGTGATACATGGGGAAGAGAGACAGAAGCAAGAAGAGAGATGGAAAATAAATCAATGGCAACATTTTTTAAATGAACGGGTGTCTTGGAGGCTTTAGTTCATCAAAACCTTAAGCACCTGTTCATCCATTCCAGAGAATGATCAGAACAGGACCTGGTCTCTCTTTTCCAAGAGCCTCACGGTGCCTCTGCAGTCCCAGAGCCGAGAACACAGAGGGGAGACATCCACTCTGAAATCTGACAGTGCCGCCGCTAGATTGTAGTCTTGCATAACGTCCTCTGTTTTTTTTTTTAAAGTGAGATGATGATGAAAGAATCTCAAAAGTGACTCTTTGTTGTTCCCCTGCTATCACTTCAAAAGATCATAGTATTTAAGTGACTAACAATCCCAGTTTCCAAAGAGTCTCCATTTGAGCAAGAATGTTATCGCAGAAATTCAACTTGCATATACATACCTTTAATCATGTGGCAAATTACCTTATTAACCACCGGGGAGTCTAGTCTTATTACTTAATTAAACCATCTCTTTCTTTTCTTCTTATTAAAGCCACATGGGTTTTAACTTCTGTGTGGTTTTAGATTCTTTCCCTCCTCTTTGGATGTCTGTGTAATAATAGCTGCATAAAAGAATTTCTGTTATTTTATGTTGATGTCTAAAGGGTTAGCAACATTAAATAAAGGGTGGGCGGGGGCAGAGATAGTCTGGATAGGCTCACACTGGCCAGTGATGTCACAGCCACTTGGGTGGTATGAAGGTCTGAGATGTGCACCGTCGCTTACTGCTTTCTCTCGCCAAAACATCTGGAATACAAAATCCTGTCATTAGACAGCCCACATGTTAGAAAAACAAAAGGACAGAAAAAAGGAAACCCAGTTCCCCCAGAATGGCTGGAGAAAGCCTCATTATTGCTGGTAGGAAATTAGACATTTAAGGTTATACATCAAAGCAACTATTTTTATTACAAGAGGCTCAACATTTTGATTTATTGGGCAGCAGAACAAGATTGTGACAAATATTTCCACCTCAAAGAAAAGACAGATCAGGCCTCTAAAAAGTCATATATTAAGTTGTTTAAAAATAAAGTCTGTTGCAACAATAGTTGTAATAATGAAAGTTGTATGCTTCCATTCATGGCCCCAAAGAGATGGCTGCTTTAGTTCACATGCCTACAAGAAGAAATGATTTAATCTTGTGGGAATTTTATTCTAATCAAAGGAAAGTGCTAAAATTTTGTAAAGTGAAACAACTAACATTGGTAATAAGCCTGTGCTACTTTTCTACAATGGACAGCACTGAGCAGGGCCTGTGTACAATCCTGTATTTCAACTTCAGCTGCACCATTGAATCAAGAGGAATGGAAAGAATGGATGCTGAGAATAGGATGGTTTCGGAGAAGTCCATCAAGATAATTAAAGAATAAAACATAGGGTTTTGAGACAATGCTAGGGAATTTAGAATACTCAGCGTTGGTTTAAAAAAAAGTATAGATGGTTAGGTTAGTATAACCATTTTCGGTAGAAGCAATATGTTGTGTTAAAGTGTGACCACCTCAACCCATCTCCATCTGGACGTGACCTTTTTTCTATACCACGGACAATTCTGATCAGATTAAATCAGAGGAGTGCTTCAGTGAGAGTGTACATGATTAAATCTGGAAAATGAGTTTCTCAGGCAGACTGCAAAGTTGTTGTCTGAGTAGGTCTCTGTAAAAAGAGACATATCTTTCCAAGGGAGATGTGGGACGAGAGTTTAGTGGGAAGAGAATTTAGTGGGAAGAGCAGAGGCTGTGATGTGAGGCTCATGGCTTGGTTTCTAGTCCTAGCTCTGCCACTAACAAACTCTGTGACTTCGGCTAAGTAACTTAACTTCTCTGGGCTATGGGTTCTCATTCAGAAAATGAGATCAGGCTAGGTGATCTAGAGGACCTCACTGCAGCATATTGACTCTAGGAGGAAGGCAGAATGGCCGTAGGAGAGCAATGAGATTCTTTTTCATCTTATTCTTAGGGACTCTACTACTTGGGAGGGAAGTTCGTCGGACAAATTAGAGTATCTGTGTAGGGATAGGCATGTGTGAATGTGTGGTTATGCTGGAGGGAAACAAAAGGGACTCCGTGAACCAGAAGTATGTTCATAAAGCTATAGGTATAATTGGAAATCTAAATGCCATGCAAAGGAATTCTTAAGGTGAATGCTTTGTAAATTGAATAATTACTACCACATGCATCTGTCTTGCAAGCACACAGTTTCATTAGTTGGGGGCCTGCTGCAATTCTGAATGCCACGTTGTGTGCTGTAAATATGTATATGAAATGACTTTCAGGATAATCTAACATAACCTAGCACTGAATGCTAACAACAGAGATAATGGAGTTTCAGCAAAATGAGCCTGAAATGCTGCAGAATCCTGAGGTACTTTTTGAATCATCAAAAGATCAATCAATCTTGCCTAGTATTCCTTTATTTTTAAATTTAAAAGTGCTTTACTGAATTCTAACTGTGAACAATTAGGAATTCCTCAATAAATTTTTATTTATCAATTGGATAGTAGATGAGATAAATTTTTATGAACTAGAAAATTGAACTTATTAGAACCACCCAGGTCTCTCAAGCTTGGTGCCGAGGGCCTACCCTCTTCTGTTATTGTGGGACTCAAGGAGAGACCAAGTGGGAAAGCGCTCTGGAAACCATTGGGCTGATGGCCACACAAACAACTCATTTGCAAACATTGCCCTGTGAGAACTTCATAAATCAAAGCAGGTCTTCAAAACTATCCAACCACACCAAAGTCACTGTGAGTCCGCAAGAGACGGTCCCGGTGAGTGGGAGGGAAAGACGAAAGCCGCTGGTGCGAACATATCCTCTAACTCATCCATTGACAATTACTGGGCTCTCAACCCTGGACTTCAAAACATTTGGAAAATGTTCATAAACATGTTCGGAATCCCATGGTGTAAGTAAAACATTTTTATAAGATTATAAAATAAAGAAAACTGGCGTGGGTTTTGTTTGAACAAGTGTACTGGTGATTTCTTTTCCTAAGGTGAGGGACTGTTACACAAGTCTTGGTAATTGCTGTGAGGGAATTTGCCTCTTAATTTTTGAAAACACAATAAAATGCATGCAAATCTCTAAATCTTGTAGATGACAGCCCCTAAACCTCAGAAATGTGTGGGGAGAATTTGAACGAAAGACGACTCTACTCAGGCTATAGTCTGAGGAATAGAATTTAACAGGAGACAATGGAATTCTTACTTTGATCCTCACTTATGTGGAAACATGAGGATTTTGGAGAGTTTCTTCATATAAAGAACCCTCCCAGACTTCTCTGGGAGGTAAGTAGGCCTAACCACTAACAAACTAGCTGTTTCCAGAACAATGAAGCATACAATGTCATTGGCTAATTTATATTAATTGCCACTGCTAACAAAGAGCCTAAAGGGAAAGAAAGGGTGGGTAACAGCCACCTTCTTGTGGCCAGATACAATGGAAGTTATACATAATTTCCCCCTCCCCTGTTTTTGAGGAATTTCCTAAAGCCACTGGAAACCCCATCTCTGATGGGATATGAGGATGGGTTGGAGAAGACAGAAGGGAATTCTTACTTAAGGGAGTTGTGACTGGCAGACCCTCATTTTCCTTCTCTGGCCTTTGCTTACCAGTTTCAAAGGCATGCTTTTTAGATAGGGTATCAGCTGGGGTAAACAGTTTTGAAAATGAGAAGTTGAAGCCCCTCTCAGGGGAGTTGAGAGGATTGGTGTTTTTTTCTTCCAGGAAAAGAGAACAATAAAAGGAGATGTATTTATGCAGTAAGCAGTGACTCTTTGAGAAGAGGCAGGCGTGGAGCTGGTCTCCATGTTCCCAGTTAATGACCAAGCAAGGGGAGGAGCAACAAGATCAAAGTTGCTTTAGGGCAAAATTGCTAACATTCCTGAAATAGCCCCAGATTCCTCACATCCCAAGAAGCAAGAATCAAGTTCACTCATTTGTGAAGAGGACCCACTGCAGCCCTCAGTTCTTTTGTTACCTTGACTTTCAGCTCGTTGTCCTGGCTGACCTCCTCTTAAACCAAAGAGTAATGACTGCTGATTTGACCATTGTTCTTTGTGCATAAAGATGTCAGGGGTCAAGATCTGCACCTACACAGAATCCAACCCTCAAGAAAAAAACTAGAAGGCTCCATTCATGCGGTTAAATATTTAGACACGTAAAGACAGGTTACATGTAAAAGCATTCTGAAGGAAAACGTTAAAGGAAATGACACTCATAATTGCTCCATTAAGATTTTGAGGAGTTCTAGAGGTAGCAGTACACACACATACCCACAATCTAAAAACCTAGAACCTTCTCAGGTCCCGGTGGCTGGATAATAATAAATAATTATAATAAAAAACACATAGCAATACCATTAGGTTGGTGCAAAAGTAATTGCGGTTTTTGCCATTAAAAGTAATGGCAAACTGCAATTACTATTGCTCCAGCTTAATATGTACCAGTTTGGGTCTGAAGTTCCTTTTCTATTCCATCAAAAATCATAACATTCTTTTAAGAGTCCATGATAATGTTGAGAAAAAGTTCTAGTTTATGTGTTCTAAGTTTCAAGTAAACGAGAGAAAAAACCAAGACATTCAGTCACTCGAAATATTAAAAAAGAAATTATTTGTAGAGAAATTTTAGCTTTTAAAAAATGGTAAACTAAGTATTAGGAAGATATCCTAATTATAGTGGAAAATAATTGTTATGTGTCTTTGTATAGATACATATTTTCACTTCCCTTTGGTGAATACCTAGAAATAGGATTTCTGAGTTATATGTACATATATATTTAACATTATAATAAACTGTCAAATTGTTTTCCAAAGTAGCACTATCATTTTGCATTCCTAACATCGATATATGACAATTCTGGTTGCCCTACATCCTGCACAACATTTGGTCTTGTTAGTCTTTAGTGTCAGCCATTCTAGTGGATGTGTAATAATAGCTTCCCATAGTTTCAATTTGCATTATTTTAATGACTATATTGAGCATCTTTGCATGCACTCTTTTGCTGTTCCTAGGTCTTATTTGGGATTAATGTCCAACTTACTATTTATTTTATTGCCCATTTATCTTATTGTATTGTTTGTTGTCTTATTATTTAGTTCTAAGAGGTTTTTTTTTTTGGTCAGATAAATGGTTTGCAAATATTTTCTGACAGTCTGTAGCTTGCCTTTTCATTTTCTCTAGTGTCTTAGAGTAAAAGTTTTTATTTTGATACAGTACAATAATTGATTAGTTCTTTTATGGTTCCTCCTTTTTATATCTTAAGAATTATTCCCCTAGTGCAAGGCCACAAAGACATTGTCCTACGTTTTCTTCTTATAATCCATTTCAAGTTAATTTTTTTGTATATGATAAGGTAAGAATGGAGGGTTTTTATTTTTCTCTTGTGTAAGTCTATTCAATTTTTTCAGCAACATTTGTTGCAAGGGTGATGCTTTGTTCATTGAGTTACTTTGGTACCCTTGTCAAATTCAGTCCAAATCCCATCAGGCTCTGTTTCTACTTTATAGATTGGCTAACTTATTTAAAAATGTATATGGAAATGCAAGGGACCTAGAATAGTCTAAACAATTGTTGGGGAAAAAACCAACAATTTTTGAGGTTTTATTTTACCTGATTTTTAGACTTACTTACCTATAGTAAACTAAATAGTGAGGTATTGGTATAAATCTAAACATATAACAAATAGAACACAAGGGAATCCAGAATAGAGACACACACATTCAAGATTATTTGGTTTCTGTTTATTTTTTAAGTAATTAAAGCAATTTTTATTTCTTATTTTCTGCAGATACAAGTGAAATCACAATGACATCAATAATCCTGAATTTCTTCTTCATACTCGCTCATGAAAAGTCTCCAATTTTCCCACCTTGCTCAACCACCTTAAGTGCCTTCCTTTAAGATATTTCCTACTGCTTCTAAAGACGGTCTCCCGTTGGCTTGGGAGAAGCAGGTGAGTCACACTCCTTCCCTCACTCCAAGCCGTGGACTCCCTCTCTTTTCTGCTACACCTTAGGCCCGCTGTCCTATCACTGACTGCAAGGTGCTATGGGAGAATGCCTGTGTTCATGTGCGGTGCCGCCTTCCCATCTTCAATGTTGCTGGCAACTTTGGAGGTATCAGGGGAGCTAAGTTCCACTAGCAATGGGGAAACTGTCTTTTGTCTCAACGCAAAGTCTCCAGGCCTAAAAGTAGCACTGTTTTTGTCCAGAGTCTCACAAAGTTTCTAAAACATTCAACTTCTCTAATTGTTATTCTAACCTAACTTTTTAGTGAACTCAAGACTAGCTTAAGAGGTGGAATAGGGAAGAGATAACAGTCTCTCCTTCGTACAAAATGTCTTCTTATACTTTTTCATGGATGCGGGCACTAGGCATTAAGAAGTCCAAATAAATGTACAACCACCCCCAACTTTCATCCTCCTCTTTTAGCCCCTAAAACAAAACATTCCTTCCATGCTTACCAACTCAAGGCAAACAAATGCTAGAAATGATAGTTGTTATCATTATTAACATTGTTGAGTACTTCTTAATAATAGTTATCTCAGCCTACCAGTTACAAATATTGACTGGCAATTTGGGGGCTTAAATGGAACTCTCAGCTTATCCTTAACAGTCATGAAAACTGAGACAGAATGATTTTTCCTGTGGTCACACAACAAGGATGTGGTTGCTGGATTCAGATACTGTGCCCCTGAGGTCATCACTATACAAGCTCAAATAATTTGTTGATTCGGTGTGCTCCCATTTAGTCAAAGGAGAAATCACTTCAGGAAAGCAATCTACAATCTGTCCTGGTATTTAAATAAAGCAAATAATTGGTTCAATCAAAGTGGTCACATCGGGGGTCCTTAATAGGTCCTATGTTGGAAGAGAAGTGTCCCAAGGTCTCTAGAGAGTATTTCATACCAGTAATTTTGTGACTTTCAGTTAAGATTTTAGAAACAGAGCCTGTCATGAAACACCGGAGAAACTTCTGAAAAGGTATTTCTGGAAAGTCACTGGGTAGGTTAATGAAAACACATCTATTTAGTTTTGTCAGAAGGATCCTGGTGTGTGCAGTAGGGGATATGCAATCCATCAAATCAAAACATAATCAAAGGTAAAATGTGAAGAAATATAATTATAACTTATACTTACTCTTGGAGCCCAGACCTTACCCTTCCAACCTCCCACTTCAAATTCAAATGAAAATCAAAGCAAATCTGCCATATTTCAGACAAAGCAGTGTTGGATTTATGAGTGAAAAAGTTGACGGGTGGGCGGGTCTATGGGGAGGACGTAATTGTAGGACTGAAGGACTCCACTGAGTAAACTACTCTCCGCCTTATAGAATCCAGACCCGGGCTCTGTTAGCATAAAGGCCTGACTGATTTCCAGAAACACAATCATCCATCAGGGGAGAAAAGGTTGTTCCACTCATGAGGGCTGCACTCCTTGTTGATGACAATTCAATAACATTCCCACATATGTGGAGATAAATGACACTTTTATCCTCTCTCCTCTAATAAACACCATACTCCTAAAAGAACAAAGCTCTAGGGACTGATTCTCAGGAGTGTACGTTCGGCCTGGATTATTATTTCTCTATCCTGAGAAAGATGCTGGGCCTGTGAGGGGTATGATTTTTCATAGCCCAGGAGCCTGGCACAAAACAATGAAGCTCTCAGAAACAAGCTGCAAGGACAAGGGAGAGGAGTTGTGGGCAATGAGAGAGAACTCGCCCCCATCATCACACACTAGGGTGATAGAGGACGACTCACTGGGCTCCACACAGAGCTGTCATCAAAGCTGCTACCATCAGCAGCTTTGGACCTACTGGACCAATCCCAGTAGGTTCCAGCCTTCCACCTGAGGAAGGACAAAATGATTCTGACATCCAAAGACCCATACCCCATGCCACGGAAAGGTAAAGGGGCCATCCAAATGTCCACCCGGGGTCTAGGGTAGAGAACACGTCTCAGGTGGAAGATTGTGTCCTGTGAACCATGAGAACTAGGAATCATGAAATCAAGGACTGAAAAAGCCAGAGAAGGGCCCTGAACACACTAGCTGCAATTCTAATTCCATGGCTAGGGTGTTCAAGCACATAGTCAGACCTTCGGCCAAGCAGTCCGTCAGTGTAGTCAGGCCTGTGGTGAGACAGGAGAAGCCTAGTCAGCCTCTGGCTAGTTCTGTTACCTCCACAAGTAGAGAAGGCAAAGCTAAAGGTCCCTACAGGCCCTAGACTCCTTCTTGCTCGTCTCTTTCTAAGACTGATTTTTTCAGCTTGTGCTATGCTCTTTTGACTTTCTTTCCCATCAGTAATTTTTATTTGACTGGCCTAGCAGAGATTTCTACAATGACTTTTCCAGAAATGATCAAGATGACATTACAGAGTCTGTGATCACTAGGAAAATTTTAAAAGAAAGTTTTCTAAGTCAATCTCTACTCCCTATTCAGCCTCCTGCCCCACACCACATACACACACACACACACACACACCCCTCACAAAAACCCATACAATGTTTACCAATTAATAAGAACAGAGAAAACCTTCCTTTTTAAATTTTTTATTTAAAAATTTTATCATATATCATATATCTGACATATCTGATATATATATATATAAAAGGCAGGGTCTCACTATGTTGCCTGGCTAGTCTCAAACTCCTGGCCTCAAGCAATCCTCTTGCCTCAGTCTCCCAAAGTGCTGGGATTACAGATGTGAGCCTCTGCACCTAGCTGGGAAAATCTTTTTGAAGCCAATCCTATTTGTCACCTATATTCCTCACACCCAAGTTCTTCTCCTTTGCCAAGTGTTGCTTCCATGAATTTTAAACACAGCACCAGGATACCATCTCAGAGTTTTGAGAAGCCAGATTGTTTGAATCAGAGCTATGAACAAAAGAAAGAAGGATCAAATGAGATGCAGAGGAAATCCCTGACCCATGCAGTCAGAGTGGGCTAGGCTGCAATTTTCTCTTCAAGAATGTATAACACTAATTGCCTTCACCCAAAGTAATTTTCTAAGCAGCAAATTAAGAAGCTTAAGAAGAAATAACCCACAGTCACTGTGGATTAGAAAATGAGCAACTTTGTAGTGCGGGATCCTGATGGATGTGATACAGAGCTAAATGCGAGAGCCAGAGTCTGAGCTGCTGCTTTCTCAATGATGAGCTGCCCCTCCTCCTCCTGAAAGGAAAAGGAGCAATCTGGGGGTTTTATGTCAGCCTCACTAAGGAGGAGATTTCTCTAGGTCAGAGGATTTTCCAGGCAGCCCAGTCAATGCCACTTAAAAAGCTCCAGGGGCTGATCCTAAAGACATTGTCATTCAAAAGATTTAGGTCAACTCCATTTAAATGAAAAGTTTGGGATTTTGCCCATTGATCCTAAAGGAGTTGATCAAGTTCTCAGAAAATCATTCTTCCTAACCCTGATGCAGCTTAGCAGAGATAGAGACAGAGAAGTCCTCAAGGACAATCTCACCGGGCAAATTCCTTCGTGCCTTTGAGGCCTTCCTTTCCTGAGGCTTCCCTAGTCTCTAGTTTCCTTAAATGTAGTCACAAGAATAACAAAGGCTACACATTTACGGAAGACTCATTTTGTGATAGGCTCTGTTTGGGCCTCACACTTACTTTTTAAACCATTACAGCTACTCCATGTAGTAAGTACTATGGTTATACCATTTTACAGATGGGAGAACTAAGGTATAGAGAGGTTAAGTAACTTACCTTCCCAAGGGTTCATAGCTACTAAGAGAGACAGAAGAGATTTCACTGGAGCCTGAGTTCTTGACCACAATGTATGCTTTTATATTTTAATCTTTGACCTTCTGGCCTTCTTTTCCACTCCTACGAAACCAAGTTGCTGTCTATGGGAACACACACCCATGATGCTAGGACTTCCGCCCAGGGTCAGCTGAAAAACATTTAAAGCCAGATAACACTTTTTCTCTTAAACTTGCTTTCTATCTTTAACATTTTTACTTTATTATATTATTTTAAAAATTATATGTATATATATATTTGAGGCAGAGGCTCACTCTGTCACCCAGGCCGGAGTACAGGTGTGCAGTCAAGGCTTGCTACAGCCTCAAATTCCCAGGCTCAAGTGTTCTTCCCACCTCAGCCTCCTGAGTGGCCAGGACTATAGGCACACACTGCCATGCCCAGCTGATATATTTTATTTTTTAATTTTTTATAGAGACAGGTTTTGCCATGTTGCCCATGTTGGTCTTGAACTCCTGGTCTCAAGTGATCATCCCACCTCGGCTGTCCAAAGTACTGGGATTACAGGTGTGAACCACTGTGTCCAGTCCTATTTTGTTATTTTTAAAATGACACTATACAATTAATAAAAGCCAACACCTGTTGTGTGCATGCTATGTGCCATGCACTGTTCTAAGCATTTTGTATGAATTATAACAATCTCATGAAATAGATGCTATTATTAATCCCATTTTGCCCAGGAGGAAACAGAGAGATTACAGTTTGTAAAACAGGAAGCCAGGTTTTAGAGTCAGGCCTTTGGGCTCCAGTACCCATGCCCTAAATATTGATCTCTAACGTCTCTCAACCATTTTACCACCAAACTCTTCACCCTGTCTCCTATGCTGAAAACCCTGGTGCTAGGCTCTGAGTCTTCTTTCTTTCTCTCTCACCAGTCACCAAATCTTTTTCTTACCTCTTCCTAATATCCTCTTGCATATGCCCCCTCTCTTTCATCACACTCTCTCTGTCACCACCAGGTAACAAATCCTTACCAACCCTTACTAGGTCTACCCACGCTGCCCGCTAACCGGTCATCCAACCTACAATCTCTCCCTCCCCAGTTCATCCTAAATACCGCAATCAGCTCAGAGTCCCTGAAACACTGCTTTGTATACATCATACCATTCCCCCTAAAATGCTAAATGTTTTGTTTACCAAATAAGTTGAGATTATTTAGGCCTCCACCATCTACAAAAAGGGTCAGCAAACTATGGCCCATGGGCCAAGCCCAGCCCACTGCCCGTTTGTGTTGACCCCACAAGATAAGAATGTTTCTTTTACATTTTTAATGGTTGGACTAAATCAAAAGAAGAGTAATACTTTGTGACAATATGAAAATGATATAAAATTCAAAGGTTAGTGTCCTTAAATAGGTTTATTGGCATATACCCACTCTCATTTTTTTTGCATATTGTTTATGACTGCTTTTGAGCTACAATGGCAGAGCCGAATGGTTGCAACAGAGACCATATGGCCTGCAAAGCCTAAAATTACAATCTGACCCTTTACAGAAAAAGTTTGCTGATCTCTAATATAAACTGTGTATTTCTACCTAGTCTTATCTACCTAAACAAACTGGTGTTCTTACGCTTGCTTGAAGATATATCAGGTGTTTTTATGCCTTAAAACTTGTGCTCCTGTCATTCTTTAGCTTAGATCAGGGATTGGCCAACCTTTTCTGTAAAGGGCCAGATAGCAAATTCAATGGAAAGTCTCATGCTCTGCTAATTGGAGTATAAAGTGGTACAAATACTTTGAATACTCCTTAGCAATATTCACTACATCCGAACATAAATATACCTTACATAACAGGATTACACCTCTAGGTATATACCCAACAGAAATTCTTATTTATAAGAACCAAAAGATAGGTATACAAATGCTCATTGTAGTATTATTCACAATAACCAAAAATTGGAAAAGACCTAAAAGGCCATAAACAGTGCTGCGGTACATTTATTTAAAGAATATCATAAATGATACTACAATAAAAAAGAGCAAACTACTATTATATACAACATGTATGAATCTCACAGAATGTTAAAAGAAGCCAGGCACATAAAAGCACACACTGTATAATTTTATTTATTATAAAGTTCAAAATCTATGTTAGCAGTTAGTCTGTGGTATCACATCTTAGATTCCTCAGAAAGCAGAGATCTGTGTGCAGTAAGTCGATTGGGGTGTGACCTGAGGGTCAACCCATGAGAGTGAATGAAGGACGCTGTGAAGGTCAGAAGGAAAAGGTGAACTGTGATAAGTCACATCAAGGGCCTCAGCTAACCTAAAGGGGAGCTTTCTAATGATGATGGCAGCCAGGCATGATGGCTTACACCTATAATCTCAGTGCTTTGGGAGGCCAAAGTAGGAAGATCGCTTGAGCCCAGGAGGTTGAGGCTGCAGTGATGATACCACTGAACTCCAGCCTGGGCAACAGAGTGAAGTGAGACCTTGTCTTTAAACACACACACACACACACACACACACACACACACAGCCTTTACATCCCAGGCATTTACAGATCAACCAGTCATTGGATGTGAGACACCTTGAGGAATGGAGCAGGACCCTAGGTAAGGCTGTCTTTATCCAGGGAAATCTTAGAGTGCGACAAGGCTAAGAGCTGCTAGTAGCCAACACTCCCAGTAGGGGAATGAATGCTTGAGTCCTGAAGGGGGTCTGGGGGGCACACCACAGCATCCACTGTTTGTGGTTACTTCTCAGTAGGAGTAGTGACTGGAAGGGAACACCAGGATAAGGGCTTCTAGGGGTCTGGTGATACCCTGTTTATCCAAATGGTGGTTACAAAGGCATGTTCATTTTGTAAACATTTATATTCATGATTTTTGCACTTTTTAATATTATAGTCTATGTCATAAAAGAGCTTTAAGAAGGAAAGGTGCTGAGCGCGGTGGCTCATGCCTGTAATCCCTGCAGTTTGGGAGGCCAAGGCGGGCAGATCATTTGAGGTCAGGAGTTCAAGACCAGCCTGACGAACATGGTGAAACCCCATCTCTACTAAAAATACTATCTGGGCATGGTGCTGCATGCCTGTAGTCCCAGCTACTCTGGAGACTGAGGCAAGAGGATCATTTGAACCCGGGAGGCAGAGGTCGCAGTGAGCCGAGATTGCACTACTGCACTCCAGCCTGGGTGACAGAGTGAGACTCTATCAAAAAAAAAAAAAAAAAAAAAAAGAATGAAAGGCAGGAGTGATCAAGGATCAAGGCTGCTGAGAAGTCAAGAAGAATTAGGACTGTAGAGTGTCCCCGGGATTTCGTAGCAGGCTGGTGACTGGTAACCCTAGGGACAGCTGTTTCAGGGTGGCAGTCAGGTTGCAAGCAGTTGCGGGGTAAGTGAGAAGGGAGGAAATGGGGACAGTGAGGGTGATGACTCTTAAGAGATGCTAGCCTGAGGATAGTAGCAGTTAGTCAGAAGGGGCCTGGTGGATAATTTTGTTTTGAATAGAAAATGCTTGAGCCTTTTAAAATCTTATAGGAAGTGTCCAGTGGCGAACTGGTTGTAAATATTAGAAAGAGAAGGAATGGTTGTTGAGGGTTAGTGCAAATCATAGGATATTAGCCTGATTTACCAGGAGGGCATTTCTAACCTTTGATGGCATCAGGTATTCAGGCCACTTATCTTCTCTTTATCACATGATACCTCATGTTGTTATGTCTCTATTTATACATGTGAGTTTTAACTTTCAATAAAATCCTCTTGAGAACCATGACTAGTGGGCACTGTATCCCTGCTGATTACTTAGCACAATGCTTTGTGCACTGTAGGCACTCAATAAGTGTGCTGCTATGGTAGTAGATGATGACAATGGTGATAAAAATAATCATAAAAAGAAAGCATATCCATTTGTTCAGATCTTATATGGAGCTTAAAGCAAGATGATTATGAAAAGCCAGACAGAGAGTCCCATTTTAATAAGCCCTGATACTTTTTCCCAATATCTGGTTTCATTTGTAGTTTATGTACCTGAAAATGGGATAGAAAGGTCAAGGCAGTGACCAGTGGGGCATCCCAAGTGATGCAACTGAGAAGATGCAATTCTCTGATGCCTTATCCAGGACTAGGACACAGCCCTTTCTTACCCTTCAAAGTGCTTCATTGATTCAGAGAAACTGGGTTCAGAGAACTTGTCCAAGGCAACAAGCTACAGACAGAAGCGAGCCCAGCATCCGGGCCTCTTTCTCCAGCAGCTCCAGAACGTGTCCGCCTCCCATGTCCATGTGTTCCAGATGGACCGCATATGCTAGGGTGTGAACATGCCAGGCTTGGGAAATTTGAAATGTGTGTTCGATCAATGAACAGGAGGACCTAGTCCTTGGTGAAAATGCAGTCTTCCACTGGACTTGTCTATCCAGACATATTTGTATTATGATGACAATTTGTAGTTATATGGGGCCTTTCAACCTCAATGGCTTCAAAGTTTGTTTAGATAATAAGTATGTGAGTGCCTTCTGTGTAGCTTCTTGGGTCACTCTATGGCCCAAGTATCATGGAGGTGCCTAGCTGTTGGACATCCAGATATGTGGGTAGAAAACCAAAAATAGATGAAGAAAATCTGCAGTCAAAATCTTTATATCATTAAGGTCTGGATTTATAGTCACAGACATTTCAGATCATAACATTTCAAGTGGCAATATTCTACACAGTCTGATTACAGAATACAGTTAATTTTCTCCCGGCCTTTTCTTTAAGTCAGCAATATTACAATGAAGTGAAAAATGAGAAGGGAGTGTTTAGCATGTTTCCTGGATTAACTGAATCTAACAGCATCTCTCATTTTGTTAACCCTTTCTTTCCTACTTACACGGTACTTTTTGGCTTTTCCCTTTTTTTTGAGACAGAGTTTCACTCTTGTTGCCCAGGCTGGAGTGCAGTGGCCTGATCTCAGCTCACCGCAACCTCTGCCTCCTGGGTTCAAGTGATTCTCCTGCCTCAGCTTCCCAAGTAGCTAAGATTACAGGCATGAGCCACCACACCCAGCTAATTTTGTATTTTTAGTAGAGATAGAGTTTCTCCATGTTGGTCAGGCTGGTCTCAAACTCCTAACCTCAGGTAATCTGCCTGTCTCGTCCTCCCAAAGTGCTGGGATTACAGGCGTGAGCCACCGCACTCAGTCGACTTTTTCCTTTGGAAACCAAGTAAGGATGCTTTACAGGAGGGCACAGCAGCCTCAGACAACATGGTATTTTCTGCAGCAGCTGCTGTTAGCACCCCTCCAGATCCCTTTCCCACCATGCCGAGTTCACCTGCAGCAGGAGTGGATGCCTTCTGCAGCTGACAACTTCCCACCTCAAACCCCTAGACCCTCTGCTTTTCTCTACTCTCTGCCTGAGGGCTTTCTGTGGCCTCAAAAGGAGCAGCTCAGCTCTCCCAGAGCAGTGCAGCAGTTTTATGGATTTAATATTCCCAGTGAAAATCCTCAATAATAAGGCTACGAAGTCCATGAATAAGTACCTGGGGTCCCCCACCCATGGTGGGATAATTCTAGGATGCATGCTAGACAGTTTCTTAGAGGGTCCTAGTGGGACCCAGTTTACCTGCACAAGTGACCCATGGCTTTTCTCTTTTCCCATCTTACTTTTCTCACCCCTGTTTGGTGTTTCCTGGACTCACCTGCTGAGTAAAGTCCTTGTCTCATCTGCTCTTGTGTGGTTCCCATATAAAGACACTTCCCAAGTCAATGTTTTCTAAATTGTCTGTCATGAATTCAATTTAGTGGGTACAAACAACATTTCCCAGCAATAGAAAAATACCAGTATGCATCACAGTTAGTAAGAATAAGTACTGAATCACAAACCCTTTCATTCAGTTATATATGCTGGCTTATGAAAACAATTTATTTGCTGCTGTGGGTCATGGTCAAAAGAGTTTGGAGATCATAGTTCTAAATGCTTTTGACATTCTAACTCGTTGAAACTCAGTATAATTTCAATATGGAAGATGAGACCAGAAAGAAGAAAACAATAGCGTCTGAATTGGAAGGGGTTTTCTCACAGGATAAAGGAATGAAAGGAGCCGTAGCATTGCAGCAAAGTTGCAGTGTGACTTGCAGCAGGTCATGTGTCTTCGAGCCTCCTTTTCACATTTCTAAAATGAGGGGCTCAACCGGATGATCTTTGGTGTTCTCACTAACATGGACACTAAGCATCTAGTCCCTTCCTGAAGTGTTGGCACATGCGCATACCCACCTGCGTTGATATCTTCAAGTCCTAGCCTCATGAGGGGTTCAGAGTGCAGGGAACCTCCCCAGCTGGGTACAGAGGGAGAGCACGCAAGAGGCCACCCATGGGAGCTCATTCTTGCTGCTGGCATGGGAGAGAACATCTGCCTGGCACCAACAGTATCCCACAGGGAAGCTGCACTGCCTGGCAGGGGTTGGGGGGAGGGCAAGGTTGGCAGGGAGAATCCGGCAGGGCTCAGGACTAGGGAGTGGCTCTCAGAGTGGAGTTGATGGTAGGGAGTGGAGGTTGAGGAGGGCAGCAGGTGTCATTGAGAGAGTGCTAGTGGTCCGTACAGAGGTCTATGGGTTTGTTTTCCTCTGCCCTTGGCAAAAATGGAGCTCCTTTGGAAGGAACTGGGCAGGGTGAAGAGCAGCACCCCCTGCAAAGACACAGAAGCCGTGGTTACTTGGATGCCAAAGGAAGTTGTTGTTGTTGTTGTTTCTCCAAAAAATCACAGTGGTTCCTTAGGTTACAGTCTTGGTAAATGTTTTTCCGCCATTCCCTTAATCCCCCACCCTGCACATGCCTGACCCAGTGGTACCCTGACTTTGCACACATTTTTCTTTGGACCTTGCAGTCTTTCTCTCTTCATTTCATGCCCTTCTTTCCTTATACACTCTGCTCACAACTCAAGTCTTCTGTGATACTTCCTTTAACTTTTTCTCTCTATACCTTGATTCCAGATGTCAAGGAGGCTGTGTGGCCTGGTACACCATTTTTATTAGCTCTTGAGTTAGGTAGTCAGTCCATCTTTTCTACCAGATGACTTTAAGGAAAATAGAATAGAGTCCCAAATCTTCCCTTAAGAGATGGAGGATAAGATATGGTTTCAAATAAGAAGAATACAGACAAAATGTCTTACAAAAATGGGTGCCAATAGAAAGCATTCAGATAATCCCGTGCGAAATAAAAAGGTAATAATAGAGTATTAATAGTAGCTAATACTTGAGTGATTACTATAGGCAAGGCACTCTTGAAAGTGTTTCAAGTGTATCAAAACACTTAATTTTAGAACTATGAAGCAGATCCTACTTGTGTCTTTATTTTGTAGGAGAAGAGACTGGTACACAGAGAGGTTGGGCAACTTGTACATGGTTGCACAGATGTCCAGAGGCAGTGCTGAGATGTGAACACAGGAAGACTGGATTCGGCATCTGTGCTACTAACCAGGACACTATGAAGTCTCTCATACCTATGGGACTGGGAAAATCAGAGAAAATTTCAAGGAGGGTGGAGCATTAGAAGCTGACTATGGAGGAACCAGTAGGAGTCGGGTGTTTGGAAATAGAGGACAGGACATTGCAGGTAGAGAATGGGAGTGCATTCTGGATGCCAGCACATCTGTGGCGGTCCTAAGATCAGGAATAGATGGTCTATATCTTCAGTATGACTTAATGTTGCTGAGTGTAAGACTTAATCTCCATTTGATGAAGGATAAAAAAGGAAAAAAATAAAAGCTATTATGTTTTTGATTTGATTTTCAATTTGACAACATAATCTGTATATTATGCTTACATTTGATTTTCCTAGTTTTTCTTTTTCTTTTTTTCCTTCAAGATGCTCAGCTGCAAGATGCAAGAATTTGGGAAGATTTGAGCAAAGGACAGGAAAGTACAATATATTCTGGGAATACAGGATTTCTTCCTTTGGACCTGCTTCCCGTGGAAATCCCCTTGAAGATCCTCTCTTCCATCTGTCTGCTGAAACACAAAGAGAAATGCCACGAAATGAGAGCGAGGGAGAGGTTTTTAAAACATTGAAGACGCCTGAAAGCAGAGAGTCTTGTAGGGCTTAAGAGAGACTTTTATCTCCCAGATTTATTTCTCAAGGGAGTGTTAACTGCCCCCAGATTTAATATCACCCCTGACTGACTAGGAGGCAGCAACTGGTAAAACTATTTTCACTGTCTCTAAAGCATCCCTGAAGCACCAAGAGGCCAATTCCTCAAAAGAAGACATGCAAATGGCATTAGAAACTGCAGAGCGGCCAGGAGGCAGCAGCATATTTGCCTAAAAAGAAAAAAAAATCATGCTAGAATCACAGGTGTATTTTACAAGCTTTAAGTTGATTCCTCATAAGGACAAAGTCTGGCTACTTCTCAGATATCAAAGTTGTGTTCCATGCAGAGTGGCCCCTTAAAAACTTATGTTGTGTTTATCAGTGACTGCAGGTTTAGAGCTGTGGTCAGCAATTGCCTAATTACTCTTGCGTGGCTCCTTTTGCTCCCTCCCTTCCGGGTGCTGCAGCCAGGAGTTATAACCCTGATGGTTCCAGGCTGTTTTTTGAACATTTATGTGTTTCCCTTAACTGGAAATATTACATGGTGCGGCCGCCTCCCTTCTGGGGCTGGAATAGGAGCTATTTTATAAGCTTGTCTCATTCTTTGAAGCACCCTTTTCCCTGACCCTTCCCACACTCAGTTCTCCTCCCTGGAAGGCACAATCCCTTCCTCCGAGTCTTCCTCTCACACCCAGAGTCATACGGGATGAAAACCTAGCCCCCCAAATGAGTTTTCTTCTTCTAAAGAGTATCTTGAATTTTAAATATAAGACCTGTTTAATTCAATCCTCAAGTTTAATAGACGTGGCCAGCCCCCAACTCCAGGTTTACGCAAATCCCCAAATAGTAGAAATGTATCTTTTAATTAACCAAGAGTAAAATTCTGAGTTCCTGTAAGCCAATTGCTTTTGAAAAGCACATGGTGGGCTAGGACCTGGGCACCACAGCTTTGCCGTTCCAGGAGACACGCAGCTAGCGGCCAAGCCTTCCAGGAAAGCTTCAGGGGCTCTGACCCAGAGCTGGGACCCTGGCTGAGAGGTGGCCAAGAGCTGCTTTCTGGGAATTCTTCGCAAATCTTCCCTTGCCATTCCCTCTGCAGCTGTTGGGACACAAGCATCTGCCTGGGCACTGGGGGGCCTTGTTTTGCGCTTGGTTGACGTTTATCTTCCTGCTTAGCTCACATGGCAAAGGTTAAATGGAGTAAAGCCAGGAACAGCCTCACCCTGGTAACTGCCAACCAATGACTTCAGTCTCTCTATGGTCAAATCATCGCCCCGCCCAGCAAAGAAGCCTGTGGAAACCTCTGCTCCCTTCCAAGACACTTTTAATTTTTCTTCTTCTTTTTCATGCGGATGAGCAGTGGTGAAAAATAATTCTTCCTCAAGAAAGTAACTTTATGTGGCTGCGTTCTGGAAAACTTGGAAGTTTGGCTCTGACCACTTTATCTATCTATGTTTCTCTTCCACCCCTACCCTGTTTTTTTAAAATAATAATCTTTACTTTTATTTTTCTTTTCATTTTATTTTTAAATGGGCATTATGCAAACATTACAAAAGCATTAACAAAATTCTAAGTAAAAGGCAGGAAGAAAACATCCACAATCCTACCACAACCAGCCAAGTTGCTTTCAGTTTTTGTCATCCTGTTCTACTGAGTGCCACATGAATATGTAACTTTACCAGCACAATTATAGCAGACATAGATCTTTGCATCTACTTTTTTTAACTGAACATTATATGGTGAGTTTTTTCCATGTTGTCACATAGAATTTACATTCATCTTTCTATTCTCTGCTAATCCAGTCCATTGGCTAAATATAATTAATCACTTTTCTACACTTAATCAAGGCAAGTGGCTTTTGGCTTCTTGCTGGTATATAAAAGCACTATGTTTTTTTCCCCCTTTTGGATAGTTTCCTTATGATAACTTTCTGAGAGGTTCACCTCTATTTTTGCTTTGGACACAGAGATAAATGCTGTTTTCCTATTTACAACATTTTCCATGGCCTGAGTGCTAAAAGTCTTAGAGGGAACCTTCTCTCCAGATGTTGGGGGGCCATGGGAGATGGAGCGGGTGGAGGAGGGGGCACAGGCCTTTATAAAGAAGTGGAGAAAACTCACTGCACAGTTAATTAGAAAGTGCCATGAAGCAAGTCCAAACTTTATGGCTTTCCTAGAATTGATGACGGTTCCTAATCAGGCCTGCCTGTTCTCTCGCAGGTGTGTGCAGCCTCCCAGACCATATGGTTTTCGACTGTACCAGGCCTCATTCTTTGTTCAGCCCATGATCCTGTAACTGAATATCGGTTAATAACTTTTCATAATAATGTAGCTTGGATCAGCTTCTAGGTCCAAAAAGGGTTCCCATACAAAGCTCTGTCTTTTCCAGACTCCCGCTGCCTTGCTGGCACACCTGTCAGGAGACTCAGCCTCATGGCCGGTCCCAGGGTGATAGCAACAGCCTAGGCTCACAGAGGGCCAGCCGAGAGTTCAACAAGTGGGAGGCCAGAGCACAGAGCTTACTCTTCAGCAATTTGTCTCTCTTGGGATCTGCCAGGACGGATGGGGTCTTGTAACTTAACAAAAGGGGCCAGAGCTGCTGCTTTTTTTTTTAACTAAAAAATATTTTATGGCAATTTACAACACACAGGCAGTCTCTGGCTTGTGTGAATGATTTATAGGCATCCCTGGGAGGCCCCAAGACTGCTTGGGATCTCAAGACTGGCTGGGCCAGCCCTGTGACCAAAGGAATTCTCTACCCTCCCTAAAAGTTGTGGGATTTCCCACAACCGTCCCCACCCTTGCTACTCCCACCTGCTCCACCTCCTGCTTAAGGAACTCCTGTCATCTTTATGTATATTATTGATACATAATATTCCTATAT
This sequence comes from Colobus angolensis palliatus, assembly GCF_000951035.1. Classification (NCBI taxonomy): domain Eukaryota; kingdom Metazoa; phylum Chordata; class Mammalia; order Primates; family Cercopithecidae; genus Colobus; species Colobus angolensis. Next base: position 5,714,984 of record NW_012118376.1, read on the forward strand.
CTTTATAGGGTACATGTGATATTTTGTTATGTGCATAGAATGTGTAATGATCAAAAGTCAGGGTATTTAGGGAATCCATCACCTCAAGAACTTATCGTTTCTATGTGTTGGGAACATTTCAAGTCCTCTCTTCTGGCTATGTTGAAATATGCAATACATTGCTGTTAATTATAGTCATCCTACGTTGCTATCAAACATTAGACCTGTTTATACCCATTAACTAACCTCTTTTTATTCCCCTCTTTACCCTTCCCAGCATCTGGTATCTATCAATCATTCTACTTTACTTCCATAAGATCAACTTTATTATCTCCCAAATACAAGTGAGAACATGCAATATTTGTCTTTCTGTGCCTGGCTTATTTCACTTATTGTAGTGACATCCAGTTCCATCCATGTTTCAGCGAATGACAATATTTCATTCTTTTTTATGCCCAAATAGTATGCCCAAATAATAATCCATTGTGTATAGATACCACATTTTCTTTCTTCATTCATCTGTTGGTGGACGCTTAGGTTAATTCCATATCTTGGTTATTGTGAATAGTGCTGCAATAAACATGGGCATGCAGGTATCCCTTTGATATACCGATTTTATTTCCTTTGGATAAACATCCAGTAGTGAGATGGCTGGATCTTACGGTAGTTCTATTTTTAGTTATATGAGAAACCTCCATACTGTTTTCCATAATGGCTGTACTAATTTATATTCCCACCAACAGTGTCTGAGATCCTTTTTCTTGGCTGTCTTGCCAGCACCTGCTACTTTTGTCTTTTTGATAGTAGCCATTCCAACTGGGGTGAGATGATATCTTATGTGGCTTTGATTTGCATTTTCCTGGTTAGTGATGTTGAGCATTCTTTTCATGTGCCTGTTTGCCATTTGTACGTCTTCCTGTGAGAAATGTCTATTCAGATCCGTTGTCCATTTTCTAATGGGATTATTTGACTTTTGCTATTGTGTTGAGTTCCTTGTGTATTCTGAATACTAGTCCCTTGTCAGAAAAACAGTTTGCAAATATTTCCTCCCATTCAACAGGTTGTCTCTTCCCTCTGTTGATTGTTTCCTTTGTTGCAGATGCTTTTAGTTTAATACAGTCCCATTTGTCTATTTTTGTTTTTGTTGCCTATATTTTTGAGCTATTAGTCATAAAACCTTAGCCTAGATCAATATCCTGGAGAATTTCTCCTATGTTTTCTTCCAGATTTGTAATGTGGGATTTGTGTTTATATTTTTAATCCATTTAGAGTTTTTCTTTTATGTGGTGAGAGGTAGGACTCTAACTTCATTCTTCTGCTTAGGGATATTCAGTTTCCCCATCACCGTTTGTTGAAGAGGGTGCCCTTTCCCTGAGGTATGTCCTTGGCACCTTTTGTCAAAAATCTCTTGGCTATAAATATGTGGATTTGTTTCTGAGTTCTCCATACTCTTCCACTGGTCCTTGTGTCTGCTTTTGTACCAACACCATGATGTTTTGGTTACTACAGCCTTGTAATATAAAGTCACATAGTGACTGCAGCTTTGCTCTTTTTGCTTAGCATTGCTTTGGCTATTTTGGTTCTTTTGAAATTTTATTTGAATTTTATGATTTTTTTTTCTTTTTCTGTGAAAAATGTCGTTGGTATTTTGATAGAGATTGCTTTGAATCTATAGATTGCTTTGGGTAGTATGGTCTTTTAAAAAATATTAATTCTTCCAATCATGAACATGAGATGTTTTTCCATTTATTTGTGTCTGCTTCAATTTCTTCCATCAGTGTTCTGTAGCTTTCCTTAAAGAGTTCTTTCACCTCCTTCATTTAATTTATTCTTAGGTAGTTCATTATTTTTTGTAGCTATTGTAAATGAGATTGCCTGCTTGATTTCTTTTTCAGTGAGTTCATTATTGGTATATAGAAATGCTACTGATTTTTGTATGTTGATTTTGTATCCTGCAACTTTACTGACTTTGTTTATCAAATCTAAGTGGTTCTTGGTGGAGTCCAGGTTTTTCTAAATGTAAAATTATGTCATCTGCAAAGAAGGGCAATTTGATTTTCTTCTTTCCAATTTGGATGCCTTTATTTTTTTCTCCTGCCTTAATTGCTCTGGTTAAGCCTTCCTGCACTATGTTGAATAGGAGTGGTAAAAGTGGGCATCCTTGTCTTGCTTCAGGTTTTAGAGGAAAGGCTTTCAGTTTTTCTCCATTCAGTATGATGTTACCTGTGGGTTTGCCATATATGACCTTTATTATAGGTAAAGGTAGGTTCCTTCTATTGCCCAGTTCATTGAGAGTTTTTATCATGAAGGGATGTTGAATTTTATCAAATGATTTTCTTCATCTATTGAGATAATCATACAGTTTTTGTCCTTCATTCTGTTGATGTGATATATCATGTTTATTGATTTGTGTATGTTGAATCATTTTTGCATCCCTGGGATAAATTCCACTTTATCATAATGTATTATCTCTTTGATGTGCTGGTGGGTTTCATTTGTGAGTATTTTGTTGAGGATTTTTGCGTCTATGTTCATCAGGGATATTCCTGCCACTTTTTCTGCTTGTTCTTTTTCCCTGTTGGCAGTGGCCAAGGGTATGGGTGGGAGAGAGAACCTCATGGCTATTGACTGTCTTCCACAATCACCCTACGAGGCTTCAGTCTCAGCCCAGCTATCTGAACGTGCTTGTGTACTGGAGTTGCCAGGAGTCCTAGGGAGCTGGGTGTCCCTTTGATCCTATTGGAATCTGATTATCAGAATCACCAGGAAAGTTTGAAAAAATACTCATGCCTCACTGAAGACCCACTGAATAGAAATGGCCAGAAATGTCCTTCAAGCATTCATATAAACAGCTATTGGCAATGACAGTATTCATGAGCTTGTGTTTTGATCCTTCATGTATGGAAAGACTCATCACATGACACAAATCAGTGTTTTTTCCTCTGCAGTTTGGCCAGGTGGTGAGGGGTGAGAAGACTTGAGCCTAGGAGTGTGCCCTTCCCAATGTCATGAAACAAAAAAACACCTCTTGAAACTGTCTGCCAGCCAGGAGGATGAGGGGAGGCAGAAAGCATTTCAACTTGGCAGTCACCTGGGAAGGGAGGGATGGGCCTCAGCAGCAAGCGGGAAACAGGAAAAGGCACCTTGGAGCCCTGAGCAGGAAACACAGTGACAAGAACCAAGTCCAGGACCTGCAGGTGTCCTGGAGCTTGCCCTGGCAGGAGATCTTCACCCAATACATGTCCTTATCCACTCAGCTGGACCCCTGCCAACCAGACGTCTCCGCATCCAAGGCCTGAATGAGGGAGGGGAGTTTGGGATTTCTCTTTTTCACTCATTCTGTGTCCCAGTATCCAGCACAGAGCTTGGCCCCACCGAGTCAGCCTTTGTTGAATATTAAAAGCTAACATTATTTATAATAACTTAGGAATTGTGCTATCTTCCTGTATGATCTCATTTAATCTGCACAACAACCCTAGGAGGAAGACCTCTTACTCTCCCCATCTTAACTGTGAAGCTGAGGCAGTGAGAGATCAGGGGATTTGCCCCAGGTCTCACTGCTGGTAAGAGGAGAGTTTGAATTAGAACCAAGGCTGGGGCCTGAGCTGCTCTGCTCGGTGGTCCTGCGTTCGCTCAGCCGTGGCCCAGGTGGCTGACAGGTTTTGCTGCAAGAGTCAGCCTCTAAGTCTAAAAACATCATGTATCACACAGGCATTTGTAAGTGTCCTCAGAGCCAGAATCTGATGTACGGGATCATCCCCATGGAAAAATGTCCTCATCATTTCAAACATGAAGCTTAGGGAAAATCTACTGAAGCTTGGCCAAATGGATCAAAGCTACAGCACAAGTTGAGGTTCTCAGTATTGCTTCACTCCGTTCCTTTGGATGACATTCCCAAGAAATAAAGCCAAAAGAAAGCTTCGATTAGATACTGTGCTGATTCCAATAGGGACTTGGGAGCCACTCAAAGCCCTCCATGATTTTTGTGCACACAGGAAAAGTTCACAGGCAAATGCCAGAGTGAGAAGGTCACCTACTTTGCTCCTTTCCATATCAGGTCAAATGCATCCATCTTCCTCAGTCTCCTCTGGGCTGTGGGAGGAGACATCCTGGAGAAACCATGAACAAAGCATTGCTTAATGTAAGCCTGCTTGATGGACATGTTATGAGGGAGGGATGGCTCGGCCTTCAGAAATATTTACAGCAGGATGTGAGGGGGAGCGGCTCTGAAAGTGTGTATGGCTGGGGGAGTAGTGATTCAGGAAGGCACTGAGCCATTCCACAGTTGGAGGGGGCAGCCCTTTGCTCCCTAAGCAACACAAGCAGAGGCAACAATGACTTCCTGGCAATACAATTTTCCTTGTATACTCACCTAAACCTCTTTCTTTATCCTACTTAACAAACACGAGTGCATATTACTCAGTCCCTGAGTTATATACTGGCCTAAAAATGTTGGAAGAGCCATTGGCTTATGCTATGGGTAATCTTAAAATAAGAGTGAGTGAGAGTGTGTGTGTGTGTGTGTGTGTGTGGTGTAGGTGTGGCATGATGGTGGGGATAATGCAGAGGGAGTGGTGATGATGTTGAGGTGTGTGTGTGTTCATGTGTGCTGTGTATGTGGTGTGATGGTGAATATTGTGAACGCCCTGGAGAAAATATTTTTTGCTTCCACTTTGTTAAGTGAAACAGCACATTATGGTGAACAGCAAACATCCCTCAGTATGCTTCTCCTGGTATACCTTCCCTGCCATAGACGAAGTCAAGAAGACATCCTATGCTGGGGAGAGAAAATGCTAGAGGATACAGGTTCTTGGAACCTATCGGTAGGGAGATGAGGATTGTGTTTATGGTTGCCTCCCTATTTTATATGCAGACAGAAACAGGTAGTGTTCCACTAGGGAAGTGGGTGAGGAGATAATACTGGGAGCTGGCCAGCACATGGGCACCTGCTCTACCCAGGTTCACCCAGCAGCCTGTGACATGGCCACAGCACAACCCATCACCTCCAACTGGCCTAGTTGGCACTCAGCTGAGGTTGATGTTTTCTTGTCCTACTGGAGTAATAAGGTCAGCAATGACCTGCCCAATGCAAGGTGGAGTTGTAAGGAGGGCAAACACAAAAAAGCACTAACCAATCCCATCCCCCACTGGTGGTGCCCACTTTTCTTCTGTACAGCTTTCAGTCAAGACCCAACACCCTTGTATCTCCCCATGGATTTCTTTTGTTTTTTGTTAGGCTCCTGGGTTCTCAATTTCCCTCTCACTTGTTGGAATTTTTCAGAATTGAGCTTACTTTGCCACGTTGTTAGGAGCAGGAAAGATTTTTACTTTTGGTTATTTATTTTGTAACCAGCCATATTATCAAGTTACCTCGTTTGTTCTAATAATTTGTCAGGATTTGGAGGAATTATTTGACTCTTGCCTTTTGTGATTTAGTATTATGGGAAATACTGATAATCTAGTTTATTTTCATTTTCAGTGTAATTTTATATACTGAAATGTTTGTAGGTTTCCATAGTCTTTAAATTTGAAGTTGAATTTGAATTTTTATAACTTCATCAGAGTATGCCATGTATGGAAACTTTTTCCCCAAACCATTTGTAAACCTTTGATTAGAAGTCTTAAGTCTTTCTTCAGGGATCCTGTTGCTGTTCTCTCCTGGAAAAAAAAAAAAGTTTTATTGGATTTATCCACTCTGTCTTTGATAGGTTGGTTCATTGTGTAATTTTCTGTATCTTTTCCTGGTGAATAGTAGGCAAATATCTTGTCTTAAAATTCTCATTTATTAGTTTAGTATCTTACTGTTTATTAACTCTGTTGTCTCCATTATTTCTTTAATTTGCTAATTTTTTAAAATCTGAAAGCAATCATTATTCATCACAGATTGTGTTTTCTCAGATCTCAGTTTGTTTTTTTTTTTTTTTTTTTTTTTGAGGTGGAGTCTCGCTCTGTCACTGAGGCTGGAGTGCAATGGCATGATCTCGGCTCACAGCACCTCTACTTCCCGGGTAAAAGGGAATTCTCCTGCCTCAGACTGCCAAGTAGCTGGGCCTACAGGCACCCGCCATCATGCCTGGTTAATTTTTGTATTTTTATAGAGACGGGGTTTCACCATGTTGACCAGGCTGGTCTTAAACTCCTGACCTCAGTTGATATACCCACCTTAGCCTCCCAAAGTGCTGGGGTTACAGGCATGAGCCACCACACCCAGTCTCATATTTTTAAAAAAGTGTTTCACTGTTTCTTGGAGGTAGGGCGTGTATTTGCTCTGAATTTTAAAATTGGTCCTTGTTTTGAACAATTTTATCTTTGTGTATGTTCAGTGACTGACCTTTCTTCCTTTCTCACACCCTCCCCCTTCCTTTCTTCCTCACTCCCTTCCTTCCTCACTCCCTTACTTCCTTTCTCTTTCCCTTCCTCCCTCCTTCCCTCTCTCTATTCCTTCCTCCCTTCCTTTGTTCCTTGCTTTCTTCTCCACCACAGAGAAAAGTCTATGCATGTTCAATACTAAGTGTTGAGGTAGATTTTATTAGAGTTTATGTAGGTACTTGTCTGCATATTTTAGTCCCCAACTAAAGGTGAACATTCAAAGTTTTATTTTTCTCTAGTCCAATTTAATTAAACTGAGGTTCTCATTGTCTGTGAAGCCCAGCCCTGGGGCAGGGAAGTTCCTGCTCTGAGAAGCATTTCCTGTGTATACCTGCTGTGGCAAAACCAAGTTAACTGTTCCTATTTTTTGATTGAGGTGGATGCCCTCTTTTAATAAACAACCAAAAGAAAGCTTTGTTTTACCTGGTCCTCCAGCCCACATCAGGTGACACTGCAGTAAGGTCCCCATGGTGAGCTGCCACATGTGTGGGATTTCCCAGATCTGTTTGTCCCCCAGCTCACCTTCGTTTCTAGCTCCTTTCACGTTGACCTTGAAGGTATATTTTGGCTTTGTTAGTGACCACAATCAGTTCCTCCTAGTTGTGTTTTTCTGCCTTGTACTTAACAGATCGTATTTTGTAAATGGCTACATGCCATTCACTTCTGCAGCCCCTATCACAAAGGGTGTATGGTTCCCTTCCCCTTGCAAATGATCTGACCTTTATAAACGGAATACAGTGGAAGTGGCATTCATGACTTCCAGTGACTAAACAAGAAATGCAATCTGGCTTTAGCCTGATTCTTCCTTTCTGTCTGTTTCTCTGTCTTCTCTTCTTTCTTTTTTCTCTCCTTTCTGGGTATATGCACCTTGGGAGCCCTGAGCCAACATGCAAGACCTTTGCTGCCCTGAACCACCATGCTGCAGAGACATTTTGGGAGAGACCACATAGAGAGAGAGGGAAATGTCCCAGAAGCTCCATGGGTCTTCTCGCATGAACCACAAGACATGTGAATGAATGAGCCTCCAGATGAGTCCATACTCCAGCCTTTGAGCTTCTCCAGTGGAGCAGAGATAAGCTGATCTTGCCAAGTCTTGCCCAAATTAAGATTCATGACCAAAATAAATGATCTTGTTTTAAGTCACTAAGTTTAGGGGTGCTTAGTTGCATAGCAGTAGATAAGCGGAACACACATGGTAACTTGCAGGTGGAGGTGTCCTCAGTCTCCTTCTGCTTTTATATATGGCCAATATTGTTCACAACATCTGGCTTTTCATGTTATCTTTCCCCATTTCATATTGATAAAGATATTTTCTTATTTTTGTGCTTTCTTGTTCATTTTAGTAGAATTGTGGGTGAAGAGAAAATAATAATGTGGTCTCAAATTGCCACCTTGAACAGAAACTTACGATTTAGTTTCCAATTAACATACCACGCTATTCCATAAAACCCCATTCTTTATTTGCACGTCAGTGTCAATTAGTTTATCAGTCAGCTGTTGTCACTTAGTAAGGCCCAGCTCTGCTGGACTCTTTCTCTGACCTTGTCTATGTGCACAGATGACATTAATTTATAATTTAGGAGGATTTCTAGGTGTTCATCTGTTTGATCAGTAAGATAAGCTACTTCTAAATGTCATAATCTATCAAGGCAGCTTGGCACAAAATAACCAGAGCAGAGTGTCGCCCAAGGAAAAGTAAAAATAATAATGCCCTCCTAATTTCATGTGGACTCAACAGTTCTAAAATCATCAGGATCTGTAAACAGAATGACAGAACCTAAGAGACCAAAATTCCTAAACAATTACAGTTTTGTTAAATGGGGAATAAATCATTGATTATCTTCCACCTGGGATGACAGATGATTTCAAGTGTTTAAAGTATTTCTGAACATGATGCATGTGCACAAGTGATTTTCATTGCCATCTCGGTTGGTTTTCAGAAGTTGAACTTGGAACATTCCTCTTTCCATCTGATCCACACTTGTTTCTTGTGTCCCCTCTCCTAATGAAACATCTAAACAGACTGTGGACCAGTTAAGTCTTTGGGGGAAATAAACTCTCAACTGTTAAAGGAGGGGTGGGTGCGAATCACCTGGCAGGATGGAAGGGCACAGACTCTGAGGCTGGACTTGGGAATCTTGGCACTGCCACTTGCTGGCTTGTGATCTTGAGTAAGTTGCCTTCTTGGAGTGTCAGTCTCTTTATCTGAACAATAGGCATAATTGCATGAGTTTGTTTGATAAGACTGCCATAGCAGAGTCCTATCGACTGCGTGGCTTAAACAACAGGAATTTATTCTTTCATAGTTTTGGGGGGCTAGAAGTCCAAGGTGAAGATGTTGGTGGGGTTGTTTGCTTCTGTGGCTTCTCTCCCTGACTTGTAGATGGCTGTCTTCTCTGTGTCTTCACATGGTTTTCCCTTTGCGTGTCTGCATCCTAATCTCCTCTTCTCATAAAGACATCAGTTATGTTGGATTAGAGCCCAGTCTAATGATCTAATTTTAATTAAGTACTTCTTTAAAGACCTGATATCCAAATGTAGTCACATTCGGAGGTACTGAAGGTTAGGGATTCAGCATATTAATTTGTGGGGGTGGGGGACACACTTTAGCCCATAGCACACATATTTCCTAAAGGGGTGTTCTGAAATATTGCAAATAAAGTGCCTGGGACACAATAAAGATGCTAAAAATATTAGCTCTCCTTCTTCCTTCTCTCAATTTTCATTCCTTGTCCCTGGCATAGAAGGAAATGTATTTCCTTTGCCTTCAGTGTAATTTTTCCTCCTTTCCTTTGTAAGAAATCATGGAAAGACAATCTGTCTTTATATTTCCCCTTTGCAAAGCCCTACATCATTAGTTTCAAATGGAATTCCAACAATCTTCCTCCTCTCTTCTGGAATGTGGACATTTTGGCTGGAACTTCAATAGTCCCCCTGAGACCAGGAGGTCACCTTGAGGTTGGAAACCCCATATAAGGTGGAGGAGTGAAAATATAGAAGAAACTAAGGACGTAGTTGATAGTGAATAGGTGCCTGTCAGCCTTGGATGGGCTACCTCAGGACTTCATGTTCCATGAAAGAAGAAAAACCTTCAATATGATCTGCGCCATTGCAGTTTTAGCCAAAAGCAACTTCTAATAATGTGGAATTTGAGTTCAGTTGCCAAATTTAAGGTGCATGTTAATAAACTCATTTAATGTGTTTAAAAATAAACTAACTTCATGTCCTTCAAAGCTTACATTCTGTGTCTTATGGATGACCACAATGAGAGCACTGCTGTGTGGACACATGTGCATAAATTTGTGTTCCAGGAAGTAGCAGAGGAAAGAGTGGGCAGATCTGGAGTGAGCTTGCAGGCAGTTGCTATGAGATAAAGTCAGACCACCAAGCAGGAGATGGAGCATGCATGGCCTAGCCATCCATTGTAATAATTCAGTAATTATTCTAAGTGAAATGGACAACCATTCTCTGATTTGCATTTAAAAATTTTTGGTGTTTCTTAAGAAAGGATTGTAGGGGTAGGGGCAAGCATAGAGGTAGAAAGACCATTTAGAAGAAAATCAACTTAGTTAAGGCAGAAGCAACTGGTGACTTGGACTAAGAGGGTGACAGTGGAAGTGCAGAAGGAAGAAAGTGGTCAAATGTAAGACATGTTCTGGAAGTAGCACCAATGAAATTTATTGATTGTTTGCATGTGGAGTTTGAAGAGTGGGAGGAGTCAAGGATGACACACAATTATCTCATTTTAATAATTGAGCAGATGGGGATATTTAAGGAGATGGGAAAGGCAGGGGGAGATCTGGGTATTTGGTAAGAGGGAGATGGGATTAAGCGGTCTGCTTTGGATATCTAAAGTTTAAAATGCCTGAGATATTCAAGTGTTAATATCAGTTAGGCAGGTGGCTATATGAGTCCAGGTTCCAGAGGAGAGGTTCAATCCAGAGATATACATTTTGGAGTCATTGGTGTAAGATGACATCAGAAACCATAGAATTGGATGAGATCACCTAAGGAAATAGATATGGATGGAGAAGATGTTTTCACTGAACCCTGAAGGAGTTCTCTTCTTTAAAAGCTGGAAGAAGAAGGGAGATTCAGCAAAGCAGCACAATAAAGAGTGGCCACTGAGGTAACAGGAAAACAGGACTGGTGTCCTGGAAGACAAAGAAAAGTACAGAAGACATAAGTTAAACATTACAATACTGTTCTTTGGATTTGCAAAGAGGGAGGTCACCTGCAATGTTGACAAGGGAATGCAGTTCAGTAAGCGGGATGCGAGAACGTGGAGGGAATATGTGGGGATAGCTCTTGAGTTTCCCATAAAGAGAAACAGAGGAGTAGAGTAGAAGCCTGACAGAGATGTGGGGTCAAAAAAGGATTTAAACATTTATGAGATACCAAGCATATTTGTGTTTAGTGGAAAGAGATTGATGATACATAAGAGAATAACTGAATGAATGAAATCTCCAAAGAGTTGAGCCAAAGTGTAAGATCCAGAGCATGAGTGAACTCTGACAGAGCAGAGATAGTGTTTTTTAAAAAAATTCTATTTCAAAGAACCCTGCAAAGATCACTTCTTTATGAATATTTTTCCACATTTTTAATATGTCCTTAGGAAAAAATTGCCCAGGTCAAGGCTGTAGACATTTTTTAAGGATGTTGACATATTTGTAAACATATTTGAAATGAGATATCAATTAACATAATCTAATTTTATCTTACATCATTTTGAATATCTTAAAATGTTTTTTAGTCATTGTAATTTTTCCTTTGTGAATGGTCTACTATCTTTATGTTTTTAAAATTGGAGCATTGATGATTTTTAAAAATACATGTGCATAAGTTTTTATATAAAGTGTTTATAATTATTGGTTTTGTCATATTTCTAACATATCTGTTTCTAAGTTTGACTTATCTTACATTTTTTCATGATGTTTTACATTTTTTATGATGTTTTTCTATCATTTTTTTCTTTGTGATTCTTTCTGTTGATTTAATCCTTAGAAAGTAATTTTTTCCGGAGAAACAATTAAAGGAATTATTCTGAAAGCCCGAGAATGCTATGATCTGGATTGCCCTGTACTTCAGCAGTATAACATATGGCTCAGAAATGGAGCAGTTCACCTAACCCCATTGCATTTCCAGCTCCAGGAAATGAAACATTCCCAGAGAAAATGGATCATATTTCATGTCTGCTACACAGCAAACAACAAAACTCAAGTAATCTACATCAAAACAATTGGCCATAGAAACCTTCACAAATGAAAATTTTGCAATATCAGAAGCTCAGACAAGTAACAACCAACCCACATGATAAAGCCCAAAATGCTGCATCAAGTTACCAATTTTCTGTGTAAACTTGCTTCTCAGTTGTTTGTCTCCTGAAATATTCTTGTTTCAACCAGAGAAACTTCTTGTCTCTGATCATTGACTAACTTCCATCCTCCCTCCCTCTTTTCCTTCCCTTTAATGTGTAGCATAGAGAGTTATAGTAGATCTACGGTTATTATGACAGGAAAATTAGATGTCTCTAGTCTCTGCACTGTAATTTATGCAGAAGAATAAAACATGAAGCAGGCACAGACATTTACTTCTCCCCACCATTTGGGGGTGAGGCTAATTCAGAGGAAGAATCATTCCCATTCCCTTGATGCCCAGAGAAACATCAGGTCCCTCAAGGTACAGAGGTAACAATAAAAGCCACTTTATGAAGACTTTCTTCTAAAATCTTTTTCACCTGTTATTTCCTTCCTTCTGTCTTACGTCTTTGACCTTTCCTCCTCTTTTCTATCTGGTAGTATGCTTGAACCTGGGCAAGGTGGTCCTTGTCCTGGACCCATGCTTCAGAGATTCTGCTCCTGTTTTTCTTACCATTCCCGTGGATTGAAGAATCCACAGGCCAAGGAATTGTGACTAGCATCTGCTCCCCTGCAAGACCATGCTCCAAGAAACTGGGACCCTAGAATTCTCCACCCAAAAGGCATGATCCTATTTCCACAGCCTGCATGGATATCTTCCCCTATACCAGCCTGTGGTGCTAAGGTATTCCTAGGTCTGAGGGGTCACCAAGAGAAGATGTTTGCAAGAGGTGTGGATGGAGCTTGGATGTATGGGCTCGTGTATTTATGCATTTCAATGAAGCCCTTCATGGTGTGGGGACAGAGCCAGGGTGGGAAGAGAATGGGAGCAGGTCGTGGGCCAGAGACTGAGCTAGGTGACCACCCTCCTTGTATTATTGCATTCTGTAATTCTGAGGAGTCCAGGAATTCTAAATTGACCAAGTCTGGGCTTCCAGTTTGCTATGAAGATATATTTGTCAAGAAAAGAAAATACTACATAATTTACTTAATAGTCTGTTCACTTGATGTTCACTGATTTATACATTTTAAATGTTTAGATACATGGTACATGGGTCTCCATTTATAATTTTGCCCCTGGTTCTGCAAATGTTGGAGGGAGTCTGCCCATGCCCACTCCTTCATCCATTCTCTCTTTTCTGCTTCCCTTCCCTTTATATCCAGTCTTCTTTTCTCCTCTGAGCCGTAGACTAGTGGAGATGTTTTGAGGTCTGGTTCTGACCTTCAGGACTGGTGCTGCTTCTCTCTCTCTCCCCTGCCCATACTGAATCATCTCCCCACCTTGCTAGTTGGATAATCCTGTACATAATGATGGCTATTTATGGAGAACAAACAGAAACCTCCATATGGGAATGACAAAATTAATGAATAAGTGAGTAAATGAGGACAGATGCTGAACACCACTCAGGCAGGCTCAAGTGTGTTCCTCTCACATATTTACTCTGTCTAACACATCACCTGCCTCGAGGAGCTTTTGCTTTCTTAGATCATGGGGGTGGAGGTAGGGGGTAGGTGGGAAATGGGGACAAGCATATCTGTTTAGCCACACCTGGGTTTTCTTAAGACCCTTGAAATGATTTTCTTCATTCCCACTGCCAGAGTTCCTTAGGCCAGTGGTTCTCAAACTTTAGCCTGCATCTGAATCGCCTGGAGGGCTTTTAAAACCACTTCCTGGGCTCAACCCTCAGAGTTTCTGAATCAGTAGGTAGGAATGGGGTGGAGACCAAGAATTTGCATTTCTAACCATTTCCCAGGTAATGCTGCTGCTACTGGTCCAGGGCACACTGAGAACCACTGCTGCAGGTCACCAGGATTTGTTGGATGTTCCTTGTTTGAATCTCTGTTGCTAATGTGAAATCACTTTCAACTTGTGGCCCATGAGCAGAGCTCAAAACATTTCCCAGTGGTGGAAAAATGACCTGGGACTTGAGCTCCCAGTCCCATATACCCACTGCTCCCATGGACAGACAGGCTGCTTAGTTAGCAATGGCAGGGGAGTTCTCCCACAGAGGCAACTTGAGCCTTGACTTGGCAGACTATGAAACAGCCTTGGCCATACCCTTCCCTGCAAGTTCCTCTTTAATTGCAAAAGTCTGGGTGGCCTTCACACACGTTGTTTGTATAGCAAGGGAAAAGAGATAAGTTCAGTAACCTTGGAAGACCAATATTTTTTTTCCCAGCCTCCTGAGAAGCAATGCCCAGAGGAACAAACACTGTGTGTGGGAAACCAGAGAGGGGCTCTGGAAGGTGGACTGGAATAGCCAAAGAGGGGTGGCTTTTCTAAAGAATAAATGTCTCATGATGTGCCTCAAACCATGTCCTGCTGTGTGAGAGTTCATTAGCTGGGATTCCATAAGTAACAACAGTCTAAACCTCCTTAGCTAGACTCAGGCCGTGATTCTTCCAACCAGGCTATAATCACACAGAAGATAATCTTGGCTCCAACTGCTGAGTTATAGTAGCCAGTCCAAGAAATGGCTCTTAAATTGAACCTCTTGGGGATTTGCATCTGATAAAGACAAGGAATTCTCTTCTTTGTCAACAACTAACCACATGGGCTTCAGGGTATTGACTCAAGCAACGTAAGCTCAGGCACCAAAAGGGTGTCCAGGATCTAGTCTTTACTTGCTTACTTTCTCTTGTGCAAATTCATAGGCCAATTGTTGGTTTCATTTTCCAGCCTCACTTTTTCCAAATGACTTTGATTGTCTGTTGCTCTGAGTCTACCTTGGATCTGTCATGCTGTGGGAGCCTCCCCTGAAATGAGACAGTTTCAGTTTCATAATAACAATAATAATCATAATAGGTGCTACTTGTTGACATGAATTCTACATCAGGACTTTTGCCAAGCATTCTTCATACATGATCTAATGAAATCTTCACAATAATCCTAGGAAATGAGGTTATCTTCAATCTATAGGTGAGGAAACCAGGGCTCAGGAATTAACAAGTATTCCAAAATCACGCAGCCAATGAGATGCAAAGTCTTGATGCATACTCAAGCTTGTGCCAAAGCCTATGCTCTCATATTTTGTACTTGATGTTTATTAATTTAAGTCAATCAATATATCTACACATGCATGAAAGAAAATTTCAGAGGTAGGTTCCAATCTCCTAAATTATTTAGAAACAGGAAACTCACTTAACCAAGCACTCCATTTCCCAGGCAAGTCAGTTAACTGAATTGTTATAGTATAGTCAATACTCAATCAATACTCAATTACTTGCATTATAGAAGGTAGCATTAGTGGAAATGGAAAAAAATGAATAATAAATATAGCTGTGTTTGTGATGAGATTTTGCTGTCTAGTGCATGGAAACTTGGTACAAAGAATGTGGCAGCCTCCCTGAGATGGTAGCAGCTGGGGACAAAGGCCCTCTTTTTTAAGGAGTAGTATCTATGTTTCTCATATTTCTTCTGCCTGTCCCCCAAGACATACCAGGTTACATGACTTCTTCACATCTTCTCAGAGCACAGCCCATGCTCTTAACATCATCTTGGGTTTGCATCAAGATGTATGTGCACAGGCAGATGAATATGTGAGTGATGAGAAGAGCATCTGCATACAATGATTTCTTCCTGCTATAGCCAAGAAGGGTGTAGAAATTACCAGGTGGAGTTAGACCCCTGTTCACATAGGAGAGTGTTGTGAGAGGCAAGCTGCCTTCTGCCATATTCAGAAGTCAGACATTCTTTAGAATATCCTAACTCATGACAGAGCTTCATTTCTTGCCATTTTCTGAAACCTTCCCAAATATTTTAGCCCATAATAGCTTTTGGGGGTAATCATTCCATGAGTATGGAAAACTCGTAGTACTCGTAGTAATCATTCCATGAGTTTGCCTCTATCTATTATTTGCTCAAATTCACTTTGGATAGTCTTTCGGCCTTATCGAGATTCCTTGGAAGATACATGTTATCATAAAAAACTAACCTTGGTTTTAGAGTCAGAATATCTAGATTTGAAACTCAGCTCTGCCACTTATTAGCTAAAAAGGACTTTCAGCCAAGATAGTGGACTGAGCTTCCATGGACACCCCCCCACCCCAGTTTTAATGCATAAATATACTTTTAAACATTAAAAAAATTTAAATACCTAGTTGAATTCATAAAAAAGAAAGGGAAGTTTCAAAGAGCAGAGATAAAGAGGGAACTGTAATGGTGAGGGGAAGTGCGGTGATAGAGAGGATGTGTGGCTTAAAGGAAAAGGTTTATAGCCAATGTGGGAGTGGAAGTCATCTGGCCTCATGCATCAGAGAAAGCCAGAACTGCATTCTCAGGACAAAGCTGAGAACCGAAAAGGTTCTCATGAATGGGGCAAAGAAAATTTCCATCCCATCCCTAGAGTGGCATAGACTTGGGCTCCCTGCTCTAGGCCATATTGAAACAGTTGATTGAGAGCCAGTCAGACCCCAGTTCTGTGGCACAGGATGGGGCCAAGGGGCTTGAATTCTTCTGTCACATGCAGTATGGAAAACTCGTAGTACAGGAATGGAGAGACCAACCTAAAAGCCTGTCCTGGACTGGTGAGCCCTGTAGATTCCAGGCTGAGGCAACTATATGGACACTTCCAAATAATCTCCTAATTCATTCACTGACCAATGGAAGAGCATCCCCTCACAGTCTTGCACATATAACCTCAAAAGGCACAGGAGCTTTGGGGGAAGGTTTCAAGGTCTATAGAGATGCCTGGCATCTGCTTGTTTTCATTTTCAGCTCACTCTCCCTTTTCCCCTTCTGCACACCCTAATCCCCAGGAAAACTGCCACAGCCAGTCAGTCATCACCTTTTTTCCTGATAGTAATGCTCTTCCTAATTTCTTTCCTAGAGGTGTTAACACTGATATTTAGATATTCGACCCTAGGTCCCCATAGTAGATATGGCCACAAAGACACATATTGTGGGCTGAGGAAGTCAACCTTCTTCTGGTGGTAGTCATTTGAAGAACCATGTTCCAAACACTCCTATCAAAGCTTTGTGGTCCAGACAATATCTATTCCATGGTCCCGCTAGTTTGCCTAAAATTAATCCTTTGGTTCTGCCTTTTACCATGAAACCTTCCACATTCACTTCCATGTGGAAGTAATATCTCCCTTTTTCCAAAGCTCCACACCTCTTTGTGTCCTTCTCTCATGATATTTGTTGGTTTATTGTTGCCTGGTTCTATTTATGCACTTGTCTCATCTTTCTTCCTATTAACAAGCTCCTTGATTCCAAGTCCAAGGATCTTTCCAATGAACCACACTCTTTCAATCATTGAGTCTCCATTTTCAATAGAATTATAAACACCACACAAACAAAAACAACTTCTTTCTCTATTTTGAAATCACTCTTTCTTCTCGTTTGTACCTAGGTCCCTTCTGTGATATTGTTTAATCATGAGCAATTCTGCTTCCTCCTCAGGTAAGACTTTCTAATGAATTACTTACAATAGTTAGTTTAAATGCTGTAGAGATTTGTTATCTATTAGGACAGATAATATTGTTTATGTGTGTGTGTATCTGTGTTGGGGGTCAATATATATCAATCTTCCTCTTGAAATAAAAGGACGAGGCTGAGCTGCAAGGATGCCTTTAGTTCTTGCTCCAAATGTTGCTGAAAGAACCAAAGACCTACCTGAGGCAGATGAGAAAGGACAACCTGTTTCAAAGGTAGTAGCAGTGCCTCACCTTGTTTAGGGCAGGACAGAACTTTGATCTTCTCCTTGGTGTTACTCACTGTTTACTTCTTACCAGTTTCTGTGTCTGCCTCTTTCCCATTTCTCATCAGCAATCAAGGCAGTTACCAGTTAGGCACTCCCTAACGTAGAAGATGACTGCAGCCTCTGGAGACTAGGGCAAGGAGAGGGTGAGTTCAAAATAAAATGCCAGTGTAGCTAAAGGATGTTTTAGTCAAGGAACTGTTGGTTTTGGGGAACAGAAACTCTTTCAAGGAAGCTCAAGTGAATAGGGAGTTTATAAGGATGCAAAGGGATCCCATAGAAACACACAGGAAAGATAGCAAAGCCTTCTGGGAACTGGAAAGTCTCTGGAAGAGTCCATCTCTTGTGCATTTCCCCACAGGCTCACTTCATCTTTCTTTACCCGAAGACTTTCTTCTTGACTCTAACTACAGGGAGTTTTCATAACCCCCTGTGAATACCCATCCTAGTCCCAGAGTCTTCATGATCTTCTATCTCCCCTCTGCAGAGGTGACCAACCCAATTTCTGGGTCTTAATTCCATGTCCCTGGGAGATTAAATCTGATTGGCCTTGCTTGGATCAAGCATCTACCTTTGGTCTGATATTGTGCCCAGGATTACAGACAGGGGCTGGGAAAATTTAGAGTGGGGAGGAGAAATTTCTGAGGTGTCTATGGGTTTGAAATCTCTTTAAAGAGATGTGGATGGGAAGACAATTTCAAGTATAGACAGAAAGATGCAAGTCCAGTATGCACCCTGGACCAGCTTTAGTATAAATCAAAGTTATGCCTGCATTCCAACCCAATATGGCCAAACCTTCATTAAGCCCAGCTGGCTCCGGAGTCTACTTTTAGGTAAGTTTCTGTATTAAGTTATGAAACACTGAGAATAGACTGAAAACGACAAAGTCTTTGGAACGACTATCAGTAGTCTGTTGTCAGACGGTCACCACATCAAAGGCCTTTGCCTTCAAAGAAGGCAATTTATTCTTCTGCATAATTCATAGATCTTCTACTTGGAAATGTTCTGAATTACAGTTTCTTATTCAAATTAGGTTTAAGAAAACAGTTTTTATTTCTGAGACACTTGCCTTTCATAGCATATTTCTTGAGGTTTAGCAACTATTCTCTTAGTTTTTCAGGGACTGGTAACTCAAGAATGGAATTGGGAAGTTTTGACCTCCCTAATCTAAGAAGGGAAGAGTGGCAGTGTTTGTGTTTTCCTTAGTAGTTTTCTGGATTGTGGCCTCTTTTACATCACATAGGGTGACGTCTTGCTGCACATCACTGTATGCATCATACTGACTGATCCACTAGGGTGACTGAGTGAAGGCTGTGTTGTAATAATAGCAGTAGAAATAGCAATAACAACAGTAATTACAACCACCTCGGGTGGCTACCTATTAGAACTTCCTAACACTTTATATCTATTGCAATATTTAATCCTCACTACAAAAATATGAATAAGGCATTCTCCCTATTATGTATAGAAAAACTTAGATGACTTGAATATCTTTGCTTTTTTCATTCTGACAAGACAGTGGACTTAAGCTGTGTCTATAAAACGTCCAACAGCTAGTCAAGTCAAGTCAGTTTGGGGGTTGTACATATGTAAAATGGTTTGATTTACATATGTTTTTGCATATAGTTTTTATTTGTGTTAGCATGTCTGCTAAATAGTCCAGTGGTCATTTCTCACTGTCACTATTTACATATTAGCATCTTTCTATATCTGCACAAAATAAAATGGAGACTTTCAATTCAAGATGTGTTTTAGGCTACATACCCTACCATCCAACGCAAAGGAATATGTCACATTTATTTCATTATATGAGAGGCATTATCAGTATCTTATAAAGTTAAGAAAAGAAAAAAAGGAATCTGAGGCCAGTTATGCACAAGTTGCATAAAAATAATAATAGTGAGGCCATGTTTTCTCCCATACAATGTAAAACAAACCTTGAAGACCTGCATTCCAAAGTGTTGAAATCATTCTTTAATGGATTTAAATAAAGGGAAAGAAATTTCTCACCAATAATAAAAATATTATTTGTGAGTGTCCACCCACAAACGCTGCATTATTGATGACTGTGTTCTAGTGAGCATTTTACATTTCGTTAATATTTACGGTGGCATTAATCATGGTCTGGATGTGAGATTTGAGTGATAGCACTTTTGTTGAGGTTCACACTCATTTTAAAATTTGTAGTCTGTTGCTTATCTCAGATATCTCCAAAGTGTCTAAATCAATGTGACTTAATGGACAAAAAATGTGAGTTGGGAATTTGAGAGTTTTGAGTTTCTATTGGTGTCACTAGTGACTTCCAATGGAACCTTAAACTTCTTGCCTTTCATGATCTATAACTTTGAAATAGGACTAATACTTGTTTTTTAAATAATAAATTTGGTCTCTACCTTCCCTCCTATCACAAGTATTGTGGTCATCTAATATGTATGGGACATTTTTTTCCCTTTATTTCATCAGAGTCAGTGTTGTGCTAGAGAAAGTGCAGGGAGTTGGACTCTAAATCTAGAGTTATTTACTAGTTTGTGACATGGATCAAAACACATCAACTTTTTGAGTTTCAATTTTCTCATCTGTAAAATGGGGATAACAACGATCTTCCAGAAAGGAGATGAGAAGTAAAATAATCTAAGTAAGATGTCCAGCATATTAGGCATTCAGGGAAGTTTTTCTCCCTTATTATATTATGTAAAATGTTATAATTAACAGTATCTGAAGGTTTGGAGAAAAAACATTCCTCCTTTTTTATGGAGATTTTTTGAGAATCTTTTCAAGAAGGATTACTGTTTTCTTGGTTTATGCATAGTGAATAGAGACTTTTATTCCTTTTTTCTTGTATTTCTTCTATTTGCCCTTTTATTCACTTTTCACCAGAGGTATGCAGGATTGCCAATTAAGTTTTAGGAATATTTAAAAAAAAAACTGATGTAAGGGGATAGGTGGAGGTGGGGTATCTCTTGATGCTATAATAACAATAGGGAATTTAGCTCTTTTATTAAATAAATGTGAAAATAAAGTTAAAATGTCTAGGAGACACTGGCACAAATCTGGGTAAGTCCCCTGGGTTGGGGGAGGGGTACATTAGCTTAAATTCCTCCTTTTTGAGAATGAGTTTTGTTACCTTTGGTCAGTTGCCCTTTTCCTTTGACTTCCTGGCTGGTGGGAGATTTTTGGTGCTGAGAGTCAAATTTTTAAAAATGGCTGGAGCAGAGTTAGAGAAGGAGATTCCTGTTTATTTTCACTACAGTAGCTGCCAAAGGTCATCAGCAGGATAGTCACTTCACATAATCCTTAAGTCATCATTAGAATAGATATGATTCTTCCCCCCACCCCCATATAGTTCCCTGCCATTTTATACACTAATTAACACTTTTGAATGCTGTTGAGCCACTTTGAAGATGACCCCACTGAAATTGATTAATATTTGTTTTGGGAGAATGGCTGACATGGCCAATAGGGAATGAAAGATGTCACCACGTTATGCCTAGGTGATATGGTTTGGCTCCGTGTCCCCACCCAAATCTCATGTCAAATTGTAATCCCCAGGGTTGGCAGAGGGGCCTGGTGGGAGGTGATTAGATCATGCGGGCAGACGTCTCCCTTGCTGTTTTCATGATAGTGAGTTCTTGCCGACCATGTGAGGATGTGCTTGCTTCTCCTTTGCCTTCTGCCACAATTGTAAGTTTCTCCCTAGCAGCAGAAGCCTATACAGCCCACAGAACCATGAGCCAATTAAACCTCTTTTCTTTATAAATTACCCAGTTTCAGTTATCTCTTTATAGCAATGTGAGAATAGATGAATACACCAGGTAAGATTTGTTCTCTGCTGCACATCCATAGCCACTGTTCCTGATTGCTGGCAATGGTCTAGCAGTTAGAACAGACCCTTGGGCCTAGGAGAACCTTGTTATTCGTTGCTGTTCTATCAAACCAGGCCATTTGCTGTTGTGGTCCCAGGTCAGAGAAGAGCCAGCAGTGCCTTTGCTTAAGCCTTTAAGAATGTTCTGCCATCCCCCTTCTGCCTTTTGAAGAAACAGCTTCAAGGCACCTATTTTTAATAGGACAGATAAATTGTTATATAATGGAGAACACTCTTCAGACCATTCAAGTCTCAGAGCCTGTTTTGGCTGAGGCATGAGACAAAACAATCCTCTTTGTGGGAACTATTTCTCTTGTCCCTCTTGCCTTTTAAGACATTAACAGCATGCTAAGCAGTTTGGAATGTCCAACCACTGACTCAGCTAGGTTTCCTTGCTTTGTTTACTTTGCTTTTCATCTTCAGCCTCTTCATATTTGCATTATGTAAAAGACTTCTTCCTAAAAATGTAGACATTTCGGTTGGATTTGAGCAACCCAGAAAAAGTTGTTTTCTTAATTTCAGCAAGATCCATTTGTCAGTGTTTTACAGCCTATCTGGAGATGTGCATGTTTCTGTACCTTGGGTGACAAACACACACAGTCCACTGGAGTTGGGGTTCATCATTCCACAAGCATAGATTGAGTTTAGAAACTACAGGAAGCCTTGGAAAGTATTCACAACTTTTAAGGTTTTGATACCTTGGTTCAGTTCCTAAGTGTTGGGAAGTTTCAAAGGGTGGGACAAACTGGCTGGGGGTGAGCAGTGGTGAGAATACAAGTCAAAGTAGAACAGGCAAGACTTAAGGACTAGAGTGGTGGAAAGGACAGAGGACCAAGAGTCAGGAGCCCTGGGGATGAACTGGAACACATCTCCTCTGGGCTTCAGTGCCCTCATCTGTATAATGAGATAGTTGGTCTAGATTGGGGGTTGTTGGCCAACTATGGTCTGTGGCCCAATTAACCCCCAACTTGCTACTGTAAGTGACATTGTGCTGGGACACAGCCATGGCCATTTGTTTAGGTACTACCGATGACTGTTTTCTCACTACAAAGGCAGAGTTGTGATAGAAACCTTATGACCCACAAAGCCTAAACATTCAACATCTGGTCCTTTAAGGAAAATGTTTGTTCAACCTTGGTCTAAAGGATTTCCATCATTCAAGCTCTAAACTCTGTAATTTCTCTATCTTGAACTGATCTTATTCTCTAAGCACACTATGGGGAGCCTATCTTTCTCATCAATTGGATAAGTTCCTCTTTTCACTCTGAGGCCAAGATACACATACTTGACAATAAATGGGACTTGAAAGCAAAAAATCAGATTCTCTAGGAAAAGGAAAACAAGACAAGATGATGGGAAAGATGAGGATTTGGAGGAGTTTGGCCAAATGAGAGAGGTGTGCTTAGCCACACTGAGCTGTACTCCCAAACGCCCTCCTTCAGAATTCTTCAGGGGCAGCATCTGAGTCCCATACATAATGAAATCGGTTGTGTAACGGGGAAGTTCACATTCAGCAATGTTAATGGAATGAGGCTGGACCAGCTGGTTGGCAGGGGGGGTTTCCCCTTTGGGAGATGCTACTGTGATTCATATGTGTGGGTTGACTACAAAGAAGTTCTGAGTAGGGAAAAGAGGGGAAAGGAGAAGAAAAGACAGAGAGAGAGAGGGAGGGAGGACAGGGATGGGCAAGTTAAGACATCACAAAGCAGCAAGCATTGACCAGGACAAGGGCTGTCTTTGTCCTAGGCACTCTGGGGGCACAAAGGAGAATGGGACATAGACCCCATTGAGAAGCTAAGCTCTAGGCCAAGGGCTTAAAGACAAAGGTACAGCTTCCCGTGGAATGAGTAAAAGTACCCCCAGGAAGGGCAAACCAAGACAGTTGGAATTCACTTTTACGAAAAAACATATAGAAAAATACCCAGACTGTCCAAGTCCCACATTTTATATCTGAATCCTAGCAAGGCCTGGAAATGCTAATGATAAAAATTTCTGCTGAAAATACACACATTTCTGTCTACTTCTCAGACTGGTAAACAGGGTCCTTCATCATCTATTCCTTTCTAACCTCTCCAGCTTCATCACTCATCTCTGTGTCATTTCTGCTCCATTCTCAGCCACACTGAACTCTTTCCTTTCCCTTTAATAGTCCAACTCACCCCTGCCTCCAGGCCTTAGTTGCGCCTGCTGCCACCTCTGGTTGGAGTTCCCTCCATGCTAAGTCTGGCCTACATCCCCTGCTGCTACTTGTTCTTCAGATCTCACTCAGTCTCTGCATCAGCTCCCCCAGGAAGCTTCCTCTAACCCCCAAGGCTAGGTCGGGTCTCTTCACAGTATTAGGTATATTTCCTATCACACTACATGATAATTTCTTGTCCATCTTTCCCAATTAGTTCGGGTTCCCTCTGTGGGATCTCTCGCTGTGGGCTACTTTACGCTTTCTCACTATGGCTTCAGTGCCGTCAGATTCTTACCTGGAGGACCAGGGATTCAAAGGCAAGTATACCAAGAGGACCAGGAAGAAGCTTAGTGCCTTCTAATAACCCATCCTCTGAAGTCACACAGTGTCACCTCCTCTGTACTGCCAAGAATGCACAGATTCAAGGAGAGAGAGAGCAGACCCCACTTCTCCATGAGAGGAGGGTCAAAGTCACGTGGTAAAAAGAACGTGTGGACTGGAAGATATTGATTATCTCTAGAATATACCCATGTGCAACACTGTCATTGATAAAAATGAAATCATATCTTTCTTCTTTCTTTTTACAGAGTAGGTCTTCACCAAACTCTATCTTGTAACTGTCTTAGTTTCAGTGCCATTTAGGAGATACATTATAAAGCTTTTATTCCCCGTAAACATCTGTGTTGTCTGGATACCTGTGAGTACATCTGAGACTCTTAACACTCAGGATCTCTGTTATAATTCTAGCAGAAATCTCATTATTCTTTCAAAGCTATTTAGCACACACAGTGCTCAGTCTGGAATCTGAACTGACTCAGGGTATGTGCTAGCTTATATTCCATCTATGAAATATACCACAAAACATGCAATCAATAGTGTAGCAAATGTCATGAGTGGTAGAAACCATAAAGAAAAAGACTGACAAGTTTAACTACAGACAAATTAAAATCTTTAGAAGTAAACCAAATTGAGAAAAATTAAAACTGAGAAACTTTTGTAACATTATGAAAGACAAATAATTGGTATTCTTAACATGAAGAAATTCTACAACTAAATTAGAAAGGATAAACAGTCCAACAGGAAAAATACGAGGATATAATTTCTTTAACAAAAGTAATAATGCACCATTTTATATTTGCCTATCAAATAAAAATGAGTCACCATTTCATTTTTGCCTATCAAATTGGTAAAGAGTAAAAAGAATTCTAATGTCCGCATTGTCTGGAGCATGGGGAAATTGAACTCTGTCACACACTGCTGGAGGGAGGAAGAAACAGTACAACTTTTCTGGAGAGCAATTTGGCAACAGGCGTGGAAAGCCTTTGAAAAGATATGCCCTTTGATCCAGCAATTTTTTATGTGGGGGTTTATCCCACAATGGTAACAGGGCACGAGCACAAAAATGTTTGGACAGAAATATTATTTTCAGTATTGTTTATATTAGAAAAATCTGGGATTAACAGGGTCAAGTAACAATGAAATACTTTCCCACTTTAAAACTTATTTCATATTTCATATATCAGGTAGGTGCATGTATGTATATGCATATATATTTCCACAAATGCAAAGGCATTTATAATATATTTTTAGGTGAAAGAGCATAGGATAGTTTCAAAACAGCAAATATGTAATTCTATATATGTGTATATGTGTATATCTTTAGGATAACAAAAAAGGATGAAATGCCATACATCTAAGTATCATCAGAGGTTACCTCTGCAAAGCATGATTATGGATGGTCTGCTATAAAGTCTTTTTAATCAGTGCCTCTCATATGGTTTGACTGTGTCCCCACCCAAACCTCATCTTGAATTGTAGCTCCTATAATTCCCGCATGTTGTGGGAAGAACCCAGAGGGAGATAATTGAATCATAGGGGCTGTTTCTCCCATACTGTTCTCGTAGTAGTGAGTAAGTCTCACAAGATCTGATGGTTTAATAAGGGGTTTCCCCTTTCCCTTGGTTCTCATTCTTTCTCTTGCCTGCCTCCATGTAAGATGTGCCTTTCACCTTCTACCATGATTGTGAGGCCTCCCCAGCCACGCGGAACTGTGAGTCCATTAAACCTCTTTGTTTTGAAATCACCCAGTCTTGGGTATGTCTTTATCAGCAGCACGAAAACAGGCTAATACAGTATCCAGAGCTTTCTTTGAAATGAACCTATCCATGCTATTTTTTAAAATTCTGAACATAAATGTGACAGTCACCTTTTTCCAAATGTCTGTTAAATTACACAGTAAATGGATATATTCTAATTGTAAAAGTTCAAGCAATATAGTAAATAGTATAAATATATAATTTATATTATTGTGTGTTATATAATATGTAGTATAAAGATAAACATGCACTATAAAGGAAAATCCTCCTTTACCATTATTTTTCAAAGAAAAAAATTAGGCGAGCTTCCAACCCTCACCATTTATAAACACAACCCAGACTTAATTAAATGCATACCAATGGATTTAGTATCTGAACACAATTTAATAATTATCATCTCAGTTTAATGGGCCTAAGTCAGGAAACAACACAGTCCCAGAAGAGGCAGGGCCCAGCTGACTCTGACTAGTGTGCCCATGATGAAATGCCTCTGCCCAGGAGAAGCACTGAGAAGCTGGGCTGGTCACATTTTAATGTTCCACCCAAGGAGTGCAAGAAGGTAACCTGAGGCATGGAGGGCTCCAACCCAAGGCTCAACCCTGGTTTTTAAAGGTGGGCTGTGGTTCTGAAGGCCAGACCAAAGGGCATTGCTTAAATGTCAACCTTAGGAGTGAAATGTGTTCTCCTAAGGCTGTTGATGGTGTAGAAGTCCAGTCAAATTGCACTTTAGATTAGACCTGAGCTGTTTTATAAAGCTGTGACAAAAACCATCAGTAAGTAAGACTTAAAGAAAGCTTTTATTCCTTCTCATTTATCCCTCTTGCCTTCACATTTACAAAGCTTACAAGGAATAAAGCCTGCCAGCACGAATTTCCTCTGTTTCACTGTTGCCTGTGAAAAGCACGTTAGGTCCACTGATCAGAATCTGTTTGTGTAGGTAATTTCTTCTGAGGAAACTTGGATTTTTTTCTGCCTACTGATTGCAAAGGAATGACTTGCATCTCATAAAAGATACAGGTTTGATCTTTAGAATCCCTGCACCACTTCTCCCGTTTCTGTGCCCTGATCCCTTAGTGCACATACAGGACATAGTCAATTTCGCTATGCTTCATTCTCCTTGAATATGAGATAAATACAGAATACTCTGGTGATAGTATTGGGAAGAAAGAAACATTTTCTAGAGGTTTCTATTAGTTACACATCACCCAGAGACAATGGTGTAACTTAAAAGAATGAAGACATAGAGAGGTTTACAAGAGTTTTAGGGAAACACTAAGCAATGAAGTGGAAAAAGCTGTAGAACTATAAAGCATTTTACTGCATTCTGCTAGTACCAAAAGTCTATTTTTGCTTATACTATTAAGTACTTTGATTTGTTGCTTAGCTGATATCTTCTAGTGCTACCTGTCAAATTATAATAATTATTTTCAAGAATCCACTTTCTCTCTGCATTTTAAGCAATACCTATTGTAGACACATGTAAGCTCTCACATAGTCAAATAAGACCATAGGTTCTCCCAGACCTATCCACTGGTTCTGAATCCACATAGATCACATAATATTTTTAAATCCTGGACTGACTGGCCCCCTCTGCCACTGAAAAGAGGTATAGTGTGGTGCTAAAGAGCATGAGTTTGGAGCAGAGGCTGGAGTTTGGGTGCCAGCTCTGGCTCTCATTCACTTTTTCCTTTTAGCAAGTTCCCTGGCCTCTCTGAGTCTGTTTTCTCATCTATAAAATGGGATGATGATAACACCTATCTCACAGAACTGTAGGAGGTTAAAATAAAATCATGCATAGTAAGCTCTTAGTCCAGTGTCAGGTAGGGAATACCCATCTTATAAGTGTATTGGAACCTCTTTCCCATACCACAATACAGACGGCATTGGTCTCCTGTGGT
The DNA here is from genome assembly GCF_000951035.1 of Colobus angolensis palliatus. Taxonomy (NCBI): domain Eukaryota; kingdom Metazoa; phylum Chordata; class Mammalia; order Primates; family Cercopithecidae; genus Colobus; species Colobus angolensis. The sequence goes on from NW_012118376.1 coordinate 5,742,426, forward strand.
TTGCAAAGCCAGCTTCCACTCTCTCGGCTTCTTGCCATCTTTCTGCAGTTCTACAAGCTATTCCATCAGGATGTGGACCAGTCAGTAAATGTCCCCTCTTTTTCTTACGATTTCCTACTATTTTGTCTTTTTCCTACCTACTATTTTGTCTTGGATCCATTCTCCCTCCCAGATAGTTAACCTCATGAGGGCAGAGAATTGTGTGCTATTTTGTGCACAGAAATATCAGGGAGCATGTCCTTGGACTTCACAGGATATAGAATGGAGGGGTGTGGAATCAATTTGCTATAACTCACAAAGGGCAGGATTTCAAACACCAATGGAAATGGAGGCCCAGAGAGGGAAAATAACCTTCCCCAAAACATAGAGCCTCCTTTTGCTGAAGATGGAGCAGGCATCCCTCTGCATGGCAGTGAGATCCCCATGCTGCCTCTCTGGGCGCCTTCCTCAGCTGCTGTCTCTGAACCCATTACTCGTTGTTCACCCATTCAGTCCACTGAATGGTTAGTATTTAGATGTGTTTGCACTCATCTCTGCTTTGGGGTTTAATATAGGAAAACTGGTCTCCATAAGGGGGCTGGCCCCATCCCAGGATACCAACAGAAGGTTCTGTCTTGTCATTTGGCGCCTGCAAGCTTTCAGTGATGCAAGAAGCTAGATGCACTGCATGTTCTGCATCCAAGTCCCTCAGCTACGTCGATTTTGGGATGCAGTCAGTCCCTGGCAATCCTTTGGCTTAGCCTGCAGTTTGATGCCATGTTGGTGCCATGTAATGTTTGCCAGTCTCCTGAATAAAGAAAGATTCAGGACAGCTTCTGTACTGCCAATCAAGGCTTAAACTTTCCATCCTATGTGAGTAAGCCTTGGTTGGTCTTACAGCTCCCTTTAAATTAAAATAGCCAAGTGATTAAATATTCATGCTTTGCTTATTTCAGTATATTTAATTTATTATGTATCACTTTTCTTGGGTTTTATATAAACTTGCCTGAGGACTTTCTTTTTTTCAGTTTAAATTCTGGCAGAATGTTCCCTTTTCCTTGGCAGGGTGTTGATTAGTTAAAGTCTGCTTAGCTCAGAAGACTTTTTTTTTTTTTTTTTAACAGATTGCTCTTGCACTTTAATAAAAATGATATTATAGTCATTACTACCAACATTAATCAATCTTTAGTGATCATTAATGTGGCACCTAAGATGAGGTGCCATTAAAACATCTACTTCATTTCATTCCAAGCCTGGAATCATTGCCTTCAGTTTTTCTACCCAACATTTTCTATTCACTTAGGATGGGAAAAATGAAGTAGAGACTGATTTCTTTTTTTCTGCCCATTTCTGTCATTGATAAAAATGAAATCATATCTTTCTTCTTTCTTTTTACAGAGTAGGTCTTCACCAAACTCTATCTTGTAACTGTCTTAGTTTGGAAGATGTGATCAGAGGGCTATTTCTCAGACCTGAGGAGTAGGATATCTCTTCTTCTAAAGCTTTCCTAATGCCTAGATTTATAATATAAAGCATGATTGAGGCTGGAGTGTGGCTCAGAGCACGTAGTGATGCATAGAAGTTTTCCTCCTTCGTCTAAAGCAAGGAGGTAAAGAAACAACACACACAATTGATTAGATTTCACAAAGCTTCTAATTGCTGCTTTTTGAGAGCTATTTTTCTCTTTTTAAAAAGTCATAAGGTCCTGTTGGATGCAATTTCGAAATGCATGAATAAAGATCCCTTGATTATAAAGAGCTAATTAAAAATTACAGGCTTTGTCCCACCCATCTTAAACTTGCACTACCTCTTGCCACCACCCACACAGCATCTGCTAGAACCTAAAAATGAGTTTCAGTATTAGCCTATGAAAATAACAAAACAAAGTTAGAAATTAAAATTAGCTGCCAAAGAAGAAATCATATGTCACTCCTCTGCTCAAAAACACTGTATAAACACCAAGAAAAGAAAGAAAAAAGGAAGGAGGAAGGCAAAGAGGGAGGGAGAGAGAATGGAGAAGAAGGCACAAAGGAAGGGAGGATAAAGGGGAGGGAGGAAGGAAAGAGGGAAGGAACGAAGGAAGGAAAGAGGGAGGGAGGGAGGGAGGAGAAGAAGGCACAAAGGAAGGGAGGATAAAGGGGAGGGAGGAAGGAAAGAGGGAAGGAACGAAGGAAGGAAAGAGGGAGGGA
>NW_012118376.1:5744643-5856241 GCF_000951035.1 Colobus angolensis palliatus
AGGGAGGGAGGGAAGGGAGGGAGGGAAGGGAGGGAGGGAGGGAGGGAAGGAAGGAAGGAAGGAAGGAAGGGAGGGTAGGCAGGAGGGAGATCAGACACACTAGATAGAAACTTAAGAAATGTGCAGGAAGTGTATGAAGGAAATATAGAGAGTTCCTGTGGTACATAAAACAAGGTTTAATAATAGACATCTACTTTTTTGAATGGGAACAAGTAATCTTTTGAAAAGGTAATTTCTTTCCAAATTAATTTGTAAACTTCATGTACTCATAAATGAAATTTTTAAAAAGAACTTTAAGAAAGCTATTCTAAATCTTCTATTATCTGGAAGACTAGTTAAGAATAATAAATTTTGTTAAAAAAATTAGGGGATACTGGTATTGTCAGATATGAAATTTAAAAGATAAAATAATTAAAATGATGCTTACTGATATAAGAATAGACTGATGGGTTAAAAAGACAGGAACAAACATGTATATATGAATATACACTTTTTATAAAAGGACATTTATTAAAAGATATATAAGTTCCTGTTGGGCAGGTTGGCAAGGGACAATGCCAGGAAACTCAATAATTTAATAAATGATACCAAATGTGCCTGTCCCAGAAAAAAGTTGCCAGATACATCTCTTGGCTCTGTTGAGAAGAATGGCCTCCTTGATGCACCAGGTGAGCATGTTTCTGCAACAAATGTTGAAGCCATTGAGGATTTCAGAATCCGTATTCATAATGGCTCATGTCTGTGGAACTGACACTCTTCTGGGTGTGTCGCCACCTCTTGGGCTGAGCTGCTGCTGCCAGGTATAAAATCCTGCAGTGGTGCTCAGTTCTCAAAACCCCAGTGCTCCTGGCTCGCGTGCTCAGCTGCTGGTCATCACGAGCTGGTGATTCTCCATGAATTTGCAACCTGGGCGAATATAGCAATTAGGTTGTAGTTCATACAAATTTACTCCCAGGAACCAGCAGCTGGTGGGGACTTGTTGACTGCTACATATAAATATTTTATATGTGAAAGAGGTGACATTTCAGACAAGTAAGAAAAAGATTCTTTATGGTTTTGGAAAACTATTTGATGGGGTGTTGTATTCATTTCTTGTGGCTGGTGTAACGAATTAACACAAATTTGGTGGCTTAGAGTGACAGAAATTTGTTCTCCCACAAATCTGGAGGCCAGAAGTCCCAAATCAGTTTCACTAAGCCAAAATCAGCATTCACAGCACTGAGCTCCCTCTGGAGGCACTAGGCAAGAATCTGTTCCTTGCCTCTCCCAGTTTCTGGTGGCAGCTGGTATTCCTTGGCTTGTGGCCACATCACTCCAATCTCTGCCCCCATCTACACATTGCCTTCCCCTCTTCTGTGTGTGTGAAACCTCCCTCTGTCTCTCTATTACAAGGACACCTGTGGTTGGATTTATGGACACCTGAATAGTCCAGGATACTCTGCCAGGTCTAGATCCTTAACACAACTGTCAAGGTCTTGTTTTACCTATATGGTAACATTTACAAGTTCCAGAGATTAGGACCTGAAATCTTTGGGTGGCTATTATTCAGCCTGTGACAGGGGTGAACCAAATTCTTATTTCACCCATACAGTGAATAAATGTATGATGTGTCAAATAATTAAAATATATTAAGGCAAATAGTTCCTGGATCTCAGAGATGGCCTTTTTAAACATAAAAGATTGATGGTCTTGCTCATATAGAAATTAAACCCTTGTTTATGCCTACAATTACCATAAACAAAATGTAATTACAAAGAATTGACAAACTGGAAAAAGTATTTGTGAGACAAAATTTATTATTAATGTATGAGGAGCTTTTATAAATCAGAAAAATATATATATCCTAATAGAAAAATGATCCTAGAACAGGGACAGACATTTCACAAAAGAAGAAAATCAAAAGATCAATGGATACAAAAAATTACTCTTGTAGTAACAAAGAGCATGTTAAATGTTGATAATGTATTAGTTTTGGATAACACATTGGCAAAAATTATAAAAATTGCAATAACCAATAATGGCAAGGGAATAAGGAAATCAATGCTTTTATGCCCTATTAAGTGGTGTCTTATACGGGTATGGGCTTTCTCAGGAGCAATTTTGCCATACATGTGAAAGACTTTAACACCTGTGTTCTCTTTGAATCAGAAATTGTGATTTTAAATTATGGTAAAAAGTAAGCAACTATGCAAACAGAGTTGGTCACCTATATTCTTTATAGCTTCATTAAAACTTGGAAAAATTACAAGTAGTCTAATATCTCACAGAAGTTTGGTGAAAAATTTTTGATATAGTTATAGGATGAGATACATGCAGGCTTTATAAATTCTAATGAGATGGAAAATGTTCATGACATGCAGTTAAATGAAAACAGCAAGTATCAAGACTATCTGTACATCTGGGCTTATAAGCGTGTGTGTATATGTGCATGCGTATCTGAAATGATGACTGAAAATGTTCACAGTGGTCCTCATTGGAGGTAGGATTATGGGTGATTCCCTCCTCCATTTAACACTTCTAAAATTTTCATGGTACATATTACTTTTATAACTTGGAAAGAAGAAAAGTCAATGTATATATTTTAAAATGATTTCCGGAATAAAGTCAAATCCTCTAAATGTGGCAAATACAGACCTTTTATAATCTGTTTCCATCTACCTTTCCATTTTCACCTCCCTTGAGTACCCACTACCAGCTCAATGTTGCTATAGCAATAATGAATTTCTTGGCCTTTTCTGAACTGGATCCTGTGTTTTCATAAATCTATGTCTTTACACATGTTGTTCCTTCTGGTCCGGATCTCTAGAGAACCCCTGCCACTCATTCAAAATCCATCCCTCTAAGGTGGGCAGAGAGTTTTCACGATGCCCTGTGGCAGAATAAGCCACTTGCTCTTTGCTGCCACAGCACAGCACACTTCAACACATTGTGATTATATTTCCACCCTGTTTGTTTGCCATGGTACTATTCCCCTCCAAGGACTGTGAGTTCAGTGCAGGCAAGAACCCAGCCCAGTACCTGAGGCAGGGGGTTAGATTGGTCCACGTGGAGCCCAGAGAAAAAAGGCTCCCCCAGGCCATAATGCTCGGAAGGAAGGTAAAGGGTGAGGTGGCCAAAGATGAGCACCAGACATAATTTTTTTATTGGTCAAATGTGAATTTCTAAATTGGACATGATATTTAAACCCACTGACTTGTATTGGTTGAAATTAAATCAGCACATTTCAAATTTGGTTGGAGTGGCTTATTTTGGATTTTTCAGTGTGAGGAAAGCTGTTTTGTTGTTATTGCACTTTAACTTATAATTGGTGTGTTAAATGGTGCAATTTTCTTTAGCATATGCTGGTTGTGTTTCAAAACATTCTCACCTTTTTACAAAAATCAGATTCCTGAGTTGTGCCGAGTCATTTGCTCTAAGTAAGTCTTTAAAGATAATTAGGAACAGTTGGGAAGCAGGTATGGTCCCATCACCCACCTTTCCATAAAATGCAGAGAACAGCTGAGAAATAGGAGTCCTGTGGTAGGGGATTAATGGGCCCTGGGGCTGGTCAGCTCACCTCTCAGAGTCATAACTCTCTGGTTTTTTGTTTGTTTGTTTTATCATACTTTAAGTTCTAGGGTACATGTGGACAATATACAGGTTTGATACATAGGTATACATGTGCCATGCTGGTTTGCTGCATCCATCAACTCGTCACTTACATTAGGTATTTCTCCTAATGCTATCTCTCCCCCAACCTCCCACCCCGTGACAGACCCAGGTGTGTGATGTTCCCAGCCCTATGTTCAAGTGTTCTCATTGTTCAATTCCCACCTATGAGGGAGAACACACGGTGTTTGGTTTTTTGTCCTTGTGACAGTTTGCTCAGAATGATGGTTTCCAGCTTCATCCATATCCCTGCAAAGGACATGAACTCATCCTTTTTCTGTGGCTGCATAGTATTCCATGATGTATATGTGCCATATTTTCTTAATCCAGTCTATCCTTGATGGACATTTGGGTTGGTTCCAAGTCTTTGCTATTATGAACAGTGTCACAATAAACATACGTGTGCATGTGCCTTTATAGTAGCATGATTTATAATCCTTTCAGTATATACCCAGTAATGGGATGGCTGGGTCTAATGGTACTTCTAGTTCTAGATCCTTGAGGAATCACCACACTGTCTTCCACAATGGTTGAACTAATTTACACTCTCACCAACAGTGTAAAAGCATTCCTATTTCTCCACATCCTCTCCAGCATCTGTTGTTTCCTGACCTTTTAATGATCACCATTCTAACTGGAGTGAGATGGTATCTCATTGTGGTTTTGATTTGCATTTCTCTGATGGCCAGTGATCATGAGCATTTTTTCATGTGTTTGTTGGCTGCATAGATGTCTTCTTCTGAGAAGTGTCTGTTCATATCCTTTGCCCACTTTTTGATGGGGTTGTTTGCTTTTTTCTTGTAAATTTGTTTGAGTTCTATGTAGATTCTGGATATTAGCCCTTTGTTAGATGGGTAGATTACAAAGATTTTCTTCCATTCTGTAGGTTGCCTGTTCACTCTGATGGTAGTTTCTTTTGCCATGCAGAAGCTCTTTAGTTTATAATTAGATCCCATTTGTCTATTTTGGCTTCTGTTGCCATTGCTTTTGGTGTTGTAGTCATGAAGTCCTTGTCCATGCCTATGTCCTGAATGGTATTGCCTAGGTTTTCTGCTAGAGTTTCTGTGGTTTTAGTCTAACATTGAAATATTTAATCCATCTTGAATTAATTTTTGTATAAGGAGTAAGGAAGGGATCCAGTTCCAACTTTCTACCTATGGCTAGCCAGTTTTCCTAGCACCACTTATTAAATAGGGAATCCTTTCCCCATTTCTTGTTTTTGTCAGGTTTGTCAAAGATCATATGGTTTTAGATGTGTGGTGTTATTTCTGAGGCCTTTGTTCTGTTCCATTGATCTATATATCTGTTTTGGTACCAGTACCATGCTATTTTGATTACTGTAGCCTTGTAGTATATAGTTTGAAGTCAGGTAGTGTGATGCCTCCAGCTTTGTTCTTTTTGCTTAGGATTGTCTTGGCAATGCAGGCTCTTTTTTGGTTCCATATGAATGTTAAACTAGTTTTTTTTCCAATTCTGTGAAGAAAGTCATCGGTAGCTTGATGGGGATGGCATTGAATCTGTAAATTACCTTGGGCAGTATGGCCATTTTCACAATATTGATTCTTTCTATCCACGAGCATGGAATGTTCTTCCATTTGTTTGTGTCCTCTTATATTTTCTTGAGCAGTGGTTTGTAGTTCTCCTTGAAGAGGCCTTCCACATCCTTTATAAGTTGGATTCCTAGGTATTTTATTCTCTTTAAAGCAGTTGTGAATGGGAGTTCACTCATGATTTGGCTGTTTGTCTGTTATTGGTGTATAGGAATGCTCGTGATTTTTGCACGTTGATTTTGTACCCTGAGACTTTGCTGAAGTTGCTTATCTGCTTAAGGAGATTTTGGGCTGAGACGATGGGGTTTTGTAAATATACAATCGTATCATCTGCAAACGAACAATTTGACTTCCTCTTTTCCTAATTGAATACTCTTTATTTCTTTCCCTTACCCAGTTGCCCTGGCTAGAACTTCCAAAATTATTTTGAATAGGAGTGGTGAGAGAGGGCATCCTTGTCTTGTGCTGGTTTTCAAAGGGAACGCTTCCAGTTTTTGCCCATTCAGTATGATATTGGCTGTGGGTTTGTCATAAATAGTTCTTATTATTTTGAGATACTTTCCATCAATACCTAGTTTATTGAGAGTTTTTGGCATGAAGAGCTGTTGAATTTTATCAAAGGCCTTTTCTGCATCTAATGAGATAATCATGTGGATTTTGTCTTTGGTTCTGTTTATGTAATGGATTATATTTATTGATTTGCGTATGTCGAACCAGATTTGCATCCCAGGGATGAAGTCAACTTGATCGTGGTGGATGAGCTTTCTGATGTGCTACTGGATTCAGTTTGCCAGTATTTTATTGAAGATTTTTGCATTGATGTTCATCAAGGATATTGGTCTAAAATTCTCTTTTTTTGTTGTATCTCTGTTAGGCTTTGGTATCAAGATGACATTGGCCTCATAAAATGAGTTAGGGAAGATTCCCTCTTTTTCTATTGATTGGAATAGTTTCAGAAGGAATGGTACCAGCTCCTCTTTGTACCTCTGGTAGAATTCAGCTGTGAATCTGTCTGGTCTTGGACTTTTTTTGTTTGGTAGGCTATTAACTATTACCTCGATTTCAGAGCCTGTTATTGGTCTATTCAGAGATTCAACTTCTTCCTGGTTTAGTCTTGGGAGGGTGTATGTATCCAGGAATTTATCTATTTCTGCTAAATAGATTTTCTAGTTTGTTTGTGTAGAGGTGTTTATAGTATTCTCTGATGGTAATTTGTATTTCTGTGGGATCGGTGGTGATATCCCCTTTATCATTTTTTATTCCATCTATTTGATTCTTCTCTCTTTTTATTCTTTATTAGTCTTGCTAGCCGTCTATCAGCTTTGTTGATCTTTTCAAAAAAAAAACCCAGCTCCTGGATGGATTCATTGATTTTTTGAAGATTTTTTTGTTTCTCTATCTCTTTCAGTTCTGCTCTGATCTTAGTTATTTCTTGCCTTCTGCTAGCTTTTGAATTTGTTTGCTCTTGCTTCTCTGGTTCTTTTAATTGTGATGTTAGGGTGTCAGTTTTAGATCTTTCCTGCTTTCTCCTATGGGCATTTAATGCTATAATTTAATGCTATAAATTTCCCTCTAGACACTGCTTTAAATGTGTCCCCGAGATTCTGGTACATTGTGTCTTTGTTCTTATTGGTTCCAAAGAACACCTTTATTGGTGCCTTCATTTCATTATTTACCCAGTAGTCATTCAGGAGCAGGTTGTTCAGTTTCCATGTAGTCGTGCAGTTTTGAGTGAATGTCTTAATCCTGAGTTCTAATGTGATTGCACTGTGGTCTGAGAGACAGTTTGTTGTGATTTCTGTTCTTTTACAGAATGGTGGAGAGTTCTGTAGATGTCTATTAGGCCTGCTTGGTGCAGAGCTGAGTTCAAGTCCTGGATTGCCTTGTTAACCTTCTGTCTCGTTGATCTGTCTAATATTGACAGTGGGGTATTAAAGTCTCCCATTATTATTGTGTGGTAGTCTAAGTTTCTTTGTAGGTCTCTAAGGACTTGCTTTATGAATCTGGGTGCTCCTGTATTGGGTACATATATATTTAGGATAGTTAACTCTTCTTGTTGAATTTATCCCTTTACCATTATACAATGGCCTTCTTTGTCTCTTTTGATCTTTGTCGGTTTAAAGTCTGTTTTATCAACTCTCTGTTTTTGTTGTTTGTTTTCAATAAGAAAAGAAAAGGAAAGGAAAGTAGCTTCCACGAAATTTGGTTGATGCCAGTTGCTGGATCTGAGACATTAGAAAGGAGTCTGTAGGTGCCTGTAAAGTGCTGGTAGACATGGATGGAGGCAAAGCTGAGCACTTAACAAGGGAGCACAGCAAGTCTGCCATTTACTTCCAGGATGTTGCTACACAGGGTGCTGGCAGGGAATCGTCTGAAGAAAATTGTGACTGAGTTTAGAATTAAAGCAAAAAAGACATAGAACCAAAACTGTACTGCTCTAGGAGTAAAGGCAAGGTGCTGGGTAGCCGTGCACGTTTTGTTTCTAGCAGCTGGTGTTCTAGCTGGCATGGTGGGATTTGTATATATTATAATGTAATATTTGGGGAATAGTTTCTCTCTAGGCTTTAGCATTTTGTTGCTTTTTTTTCATATTCCCTAAATTGTCTGCTCCCAGATGAGGAGCAGAGCACAGTGATGGATTTGAAATATGTGTGTGTCCAGAAGCAGGAGAATGTGTAGTAGAGAGACAGGTGGGTGGCGAGGCTGGCCTGGAATTGGTGCTGCCTCAAGAACTGAACAGCCAGAGCTTGAGCAAGCCACAAACTCCAGGGCTCAGTTTACTTGTTGATAAGTGAGATGAACTTGTTTATTGAATTTAGCAGAGGAATCTTCTTTTTCTCAAAGAAAATCTTATACTGCATTCCATTTTGTTTTTAAAATAGATGTTAAAAATGGAGCTATTCCCATTGAAGTAGAGAAGGGAAGGCTCCCTTTCTGCCTGCTGACCCCTCTCTATTTGGATGCCCCAAGGAACCCTAGATCTCTGGGAACTAACTGTGAAACCAGACTTAACCTTGGCTCTCACCCCCTCATCTCTAAGGTCATGTATTTTAAAAAGAAACGAAACCCTAATAAAATTGCTTTGTGGCTTCTCCCCAGTTCAATCAATCCAATGTGGAAACCAATTAAAAAGCAATTTCAATGTTTGCTGAAGTTTTTAAACAATGAAAACAAATCAAACAAAACACTTATGTCTTCACCTCAAAAAAATCCTTCCAAAGGATATTAGTTTCATCACCAAAGCATAACTTCTCCTCTGTCTCCTGCACCTTCACCCCCTTCACACATGCCGTAGTTCCTTCCAAAGTCCTTTCTTCTGCCCCTTGCATTGGAGTCCTTAACTCAGCTGACAGAAGTAGGATCTTGTTCCTCCTCTTTTCCTTTCCCCCCCTCCTTATCAGATGTCTTTTTCTTGTTCATTTCCTCTCTATCCAATCAATGGGAATCTGCCAGCTCTCATTCTTCTCCAATTTGGTTTCACTGTGGCCATTTTAACTCCATCAGCTCTGTAACACTCACAGGCAGAACAGCTGCCAGGAAGATCCCTGGGTATCTTCCTTTTAGAGTGTAGCCAGGCAGGGTTGGAAAAGATTGCAAACACTTAGAGGTCAGTATCTTCTTTACAGCTCCTCTCTTCACTAGCAATCCAAACGTCCCATTCCTAGAACTCCTTCCTTACCTCTTGCTTTAAGTGAAATATTAAAAACAGACAGCATCTGACTGGGACCCCTGGGTTGGAAGCAAAAGTCAGATTTTGGGAGGTGTTTCCATGCTCATGTGCTCTTCATTGTGTGTGTCTCTCATTCTTATCCTTTCCCTGCATCACTAGTGTTTCTGAGATCATTCCCCAATGCCCCAGCATTTCTGTGCCATGGCAGATGGTCAAGAAGGACCGTCTTCCGGTTCTCTTGAGGTGAATGGGGTTATTTAAGGAAGTCCTTGGATCTTTTTAAGTGAGTTGCCCAGTAGGATTCATCAGGCTTTGTGTGGGCTCAGGGGGATCTATGGAGGTGGTAGCTTCCCAAGGCGAGGCAGATCCTAACTGAGGTCCCAGATCTATTATATGGGTGTAAATGGGGCACTGAGGCCAGAAATACAGCATTTGCTGCTACTGTGTTTGCACTTACCTGATTCCTGTGTGACTGTGGCTGTTTTTCAGGCACAATCAATGCAGTCTTAAGTTCTTTTTGGCTTCACATGAAAGAGTAACACGATCTCTACCCCCACTTCAGAATGACTCTGTGTTTTCCTAATTAGTGTACCCATATTTCTTGTCTTTGATGTGTGGATTCATTTCCTTATGTGTTACTCTTCTGGTGGCATGGCCCCTGCTGCCCACAACCCTCTCCCCTACAAACACACACACACTCTCTCTCTCTCTTTCACACACACACACACACACACACACACCCCTCAGGAGAGAACAGTCATGTGGCCCAGCTCTCAATAATGCCAGGATCCCAGAGTGTGGGCTCTATTCAATGCTTGCCAACAAACCTGACCCTTTGACAGCTGCAAACCAACCACAGATACTTGCTTTAAGAAAAAAAAAAAAATTCTCTGATGGCAGGTCCATTGGTAAAGGTGGGTGGCGAAATTCTAATGTGCAGCAGGTGAGCGTGAATGTGTATGTGTGTATGAATGTGTGTGTGTGTGTGTGAGAGAGAGAGAGAGAGAGAGAGAAAGTGCAAATCTCACAGGCATCACTTGACTGAGCCTGTGTTTGTATAACTCATTAGTTGCTTATGGAGTCATTAGGGCTGGGGAACCAGTTCTACCTCATTGTAGAACTGTGTACCTGCCACTGATTGCCTTCACCCAGTGTACTTTCTCTTCATATACTTGTCCCCTTGGGTTTAAACCCAGGCTTTGTATTGGCTTAAAGAGACATGGAGGGAGCCCAGGACACAGATTAGATGATCTTATCCAAATCTGGCAGTGCCAGATTTGCCAGATTTGGCACAAGAGGCAGTGGAAATGACAAATGTCATAAATCATACATGGAGTCAGGTTTTCTGGAGGTGAATCCTGAAACTGCTGCTTTCCAGCCATGTGACCTTGGACAAGCTACTTAATATTTGTGTGCCTCAGTCTCTTTATTTGTAAAATGGGAATGGCAATATTAGTGCCTACCTCATGGGGTTGTTGTGAGGGCTGAATTTGTTAGTATAAGCCTTGTTCACAGTAGGCTCCATATAAGCCCTCACTACTTGTTATTTATGGCACAATGGGGATGGCGTTTTATTCTAACCACTTCCAGAGTTACTACCCTGATCTGACCCATTGCTTTCTCTCACCTAGGTTATTACACAGAATTTCCTAACTGATCTCCCTTCTCCCTACCCCACTGAAGCCAGAGCATGTCACTTGTCTGCTCGGAATCATCTGCTGACTCCCCAAGTCACTCAGAGTAAAAAAACAAAGTCATTATATTGACCTAAAAGGTCAGTCTGGCAACCTGCAACCTTCTGTCTCTGACGCCTTCTCCTGATCCCCTTCCCTTCCTCAATCTGCCTGCCCCACTGGCCTCCTTATCTTCTTCCAACAGAATGCTGTTGTCCAGAATTCAAGATCATTCTCTCTTTAAACCCTACTCAACAATTTTCATCTTCCTGGGCACACAGGTCCTAAAACTTAGAGAACAATTTTTTTAAAATTCCGCAAAGGACAGAGCTCAGAGTCTGCTCTTCCAGCTCACACTTTTATTCCAGGAATCCTGCCTTTTGATGGACTGATCCTTTCCCATTACATGTGTGCCTGCCCCTCACTCCAAAAAGGTGATGTCCTCCTTGAAAACTGGAACCAAGCTTTTTCATTGATTTGCATTCTTCCCAGAGCCTTGCACATCACCAAGTCCTGATGGGTTAACTTGGGTAGTGCAGAGGCAGGACCTTGGGTCCTGGGTGGGCTATTCCCATGTTTCAATGTGAGTAATTACTTCATTCATGACACGTAAACTGAGCACCTACCCAGTGCCAGGACCTGATGTGGGTACAACAGTAAATGTGACATGACCCCAGCTCGCCACATCTCTTATAGAAGGGATTTTCAGTCATATGCATTAGAATCATCCGAAGGGTTTAAAAAATAAAGCTATAGCTATAGGCATCCATTTGACTGGGCTATACATTGGAGATAGATATAGATGCACATACAGGAACAGATATACATATGTGGAACCCCATCCCAGGCCTGCTGACTCAGAATCTTCAGAAGTAGGGTCCTGGTAGGCACATATTTTCAGAGCTCCATCACCGAATGTGGCTTCTGTGAGACTCTGGTCCTGTCTCAGGCTAGTGGAGCTGGTGAGACCACACTAGAAGATGACCCAAAGGAAGAGGGGTGTTGGGCGACCCCTACAGGAGGAGAGCTGACATGGGAGAGATGAGGGCAGCTGGTCGATGTTGTTATAAGAAGTGAAACTGGTATTGAGCACCAGTCACCCTGCTGGGGACCCTTGGAAGGGAGGGCAGCTATGTCTCTTTCCAGATTTCAGTGTTACATGATTTCTGAAAAAGGGTCAAATACTTAAATGATTGGGCTGATCTTTATTAGATATTAATTCAGATCACATCACCTCTCTGTTTAAAACCCTCCAATGGGCTGCTGGGTGTGGTGGCTCATGCCTGTAATCCCAGCACTTTGGGAGGCTGAGGCGGGCAGATCGCTTGAGGTCAGGAGTTCGAGACCAGCCTGATCAACACGGTGAAACCCCATCTCTACTAAAAATACAAAAATTAGCCAGGTGTGGTGGTGCGCACCTGTACTTGCAGCTACTCAGGAGTCTGAGGCACGAGAATCACTTGAACCCGGGAGGCGGAGGTTGCAGTGAGCCGAGATCACACCGTGACACTCCAGCCTGGGTAATAGGGTAAGACTTAGTCTCAGAAAAAAATAAAACAAAACCCTCCAATGGCTGTCCCATTTACTCAGAGTGAAGGTCAAAGTCATTTCAGTGCTCATGAGGTCTCCATCGTGTCTCTGACTGCATCACCTCCCACTCTCCCTCTCAGATATTCCTGGCCACCTTACTGCTGATTGTACCAACCAGGCATGTTCCCTCCTGGGGCCTTTGCACCAGCTGTTTCCTCTGCCTGTAATACCTTTCCCCTGACAACCACATAGCTAATTTCCTCTCTAAAGCTTCACTCAGACGCCAGCTTCATAATGAGACCCACCCTGCATATGCTGCATAAAGAATTATCCTGAAACTTAGTGGATTAAAGCAACAAACATTTATTATCCCACAGTTAATGTGGATCAGGAATTTGGAAGGAGCAGATGAGTAGTTGTGCCTCAAGGTCTCTCAAGAAGCCACAGTCCAGGTGCCATCCAGGCTGCAGTCATCTGAAGGGTTCCTTGGGCAGGAGGGTCCTCTAAGCTCCTGCCACTGGCTGTTAACAGGAGGCCTCAGTGCCTCCCCATGTGGGCCCTTCTCACAGCATGGTGGCTGGCTTCTTCTAGATTTAGTGACCCAAGAGAAAGGCAGAGGCCATTATATTGTATGACCTAGATTCAGAAATGATGTATCAGTATTTCTGCCATATACTATTGGCCACACAGACCAGCTCTGGCACAGTGGTGCAAGGGACTACCCCAGTGTGTGAAGACCAGAAAGTTGGGGTCATTAGAGCCCACACTGAAGGCTAGCCCTGACCAACCATCTTATTAAGTGGAAACTCATCACCTACTACTGGCACTCCTGATTCCCTTTACCTAATGCTCAATTTTTCCTTTCTTTGGCACTTTCACCTTCCTACACATGAAATAATTTAGTCACAATAAATGTAAATAATACATTTATTGTGTATTAGCTTAATACCCATCTCCCACACGACTGGAGTCACAAGGGCAGGGACTTTTGTCTTTTGCTTCTTGCAGTATCCCAGGTCCTAACACAGTGGGTGGCATATGGTAAGTTCTCAGCAGCTACTTATTACATGAATGAATGAATGTCTCCACCACACAGGGCACAACATTTATAGAAACATTGAGATGATCTCCATTTCTCTTCTGTGAGAGCCCTAGACTCTGAACCTTCACTATTACTTCTAAGGTATCATTTTAAGGATGCAGTATAACAGATGGCAAAGAGCTTCTTTTCTGCTCCCCATGGGCCCAAAATTCAGTCTGTGGACAGTTCTGTAATTCATTCTTTCACTAACTTTACATGTATTTATTGAGTGCTTATTATTTGCCAGACACTATGCTAGACACTGGATATAGGATGGTTATTACTTCATGAATACTTACATTTGTAACTTACACTGTCTCAATTTTCATTGAATTTATAGCCTAGTAGGGGAACCAAAAATTAATGAGCCATGACAACAAATGCACAATTGTATCCATGAGAAATGATTTAGTGGAGAGGTACATGGTATCATGAGGACATATATAAAGGAGTCATTGACCTATTCAGGGAGATGCGGCTGAAATGATCATTCAGAGACACATTGTGCAGGGTCTTGCAGGCTAAGCTACTGAAAAAAAACAACAACAACAGCTTTATTGAGACAGAATTCACATGCCATAAAATTTAACCATTAAAATATACAACTCAATGGCTTTTCGTATATTCACAGGGTTGGGCAACCATCACTACAATCAATTATAGGACATTTTCATCACCCCCAGAAGAAATCCTATATCTATTAAAAGTCGCTTCCCATTCTCCCAAACCCATGTCTTCCCTAACCTTAAGCAAACACCAGTTTACTTTCAGTCTCAATAGATTTGCTTATTCTGGACGTTTCATATAAAGGAAATCACATAATATATGATCTTTTTCATCTGGCTTATTTCACTTGAGGTAATTTTTTCAAGATGCATCCATGTTGTAGCATGTATTAGTACTTCATTTCTTTTATTTCTGAGTAATATTCCTTTGCATGGATATACTACGTTTTATTTATTCATTCATCATTTCAGTTGCTTCCACCTTTTAGCCACTATGAATGTTTCTGTGAACATTCATATATTAATATTTGTGTGGACAGATGTTTTCATTTCTTTTGGGTATGGACCTAGGAGTGGAATTGCTGGGTCACATAGTAACTCTATGTTTAAACTTTTAAGGAACTGCAAGATTGTTTTCCAAAGTGGCTGTATGATTTTACGTGCCCATGAGTAATATATGAGGGCTCAGATTTCTCCACCTGCTTATGAACACTTGTGATTGTTCATCATTTTTAAAAATATGCATCCTAGTGGAAGACATCACCTCATACCTGTTAGGATGGCTATTATCAAAAAGTCAAAAAATAAATGTTAGTGACGTCTTATTATGGTTTGGATTTGGATTTCCCTGATGGCTGATGTTGAATATTCTTTATATGCTTATTGGTTATTTGTTTATAATATTTGTAGAAATGTCTATTCAAGTCCTTTGCTCATTTTTAATTTGATTTTTTAAAATTGTTGAATTGTAAGGGTTCTTACATATTCTAGACACAAGTTCTTTATCAGACATATGATTTGCAAATATTTTCTTCAATTCTGTGGATTTCTTTTAACTTTCATAATGGTACCCTTTGAAGTACAAAAGTTTTTTAATTTTGATGAGGTCAAAATTTTTCTTTTTGTCACTTATGCTTTTTCTTTTGTCATTTGTGCTTTTAGTGTCATATCTAAGAAGGCTTTACCTAACTCAAAGTCATAAAGATTTACTCCTATGCTTTCATTCTACAAATTTTGTTGTTTTAGCTTTTACACTAGGTCTATGATCTATTTGATTTAATTTTTGTATATTTATGAGAACGGAGTCCAACATATTTCTTTTACATGTGTATATTATTGTCTCAGCATTATTTGTTGAAAAGATTATTCTTTCTCCTTTATAATTGTCTTGGCGCCTTTGTTAAAAATCGACTGACCATAAATGCGAGAGTCAATTTCTGGACTCTCAATCCTATTCTATTAACATATATATCTATCTTTATGCCATTACCAAACTGTTTTGATTATGGTAGCTTTGTAGTCAGTCTTGAAATCAGGAAGTGTAAATTCTACTTTATTCCCCTTTTGCGAGATTATTTTGGCTATTTTGAGTTTCTTGAGTTTTCATATGAATTTTAAGGTCAGCTTGTCAGTTTCTATAGAAAAACCAGCTAGAATTTTGATAGGAATTGCATTAAATTTGTAGATCAATTTGGAAAGTATTTCTATTTAACAATATCACATATTTGATTCATGAACATAAGCTATCTCTCCATTTAGTGAGGTCTTAGTTTCTTTCAGTGTTTCATAGTTTGCAGAGAATAAGTTTTATGTTTCTTTCATTAAATGTATTGCTAAGTATTTTCTTTTTTTCTGCTGTATCAAATGGGCTAAGATTTTGCTTATATTTTAGAAGCAATGGAAAGTCATTGAAGGATTTTAAACAGGAATGGCCATGACTATGACTATATTTTTAAAGACCCCTCTTGGATCTGTTTTGGGAATTCATTTAAAGGCATAAGAATGGGTGAGGGAAGACCAATCTAGAGGCTACTTCAGTAGTCCAAATGAGAGACACTGATACTTAGACAAAGACAATTAAAAAAAGATGGCAAAAAGTCGACAGACTTAAGATGCCTTGAGAAGGTGGCTCAATAAGATTTAGTGATGGTTTGGATTTGAGAACGAGAGAAAGGAAAGTGTCAAGACTTTTACCTTATATAACAGAACAGATGGTGGTGCCATTCATTGTGATAAGGAAAACTTTAAAAGAACCAGCACATTGCTTTAAATACCTCTCTAGAGATAATTCAATCCAAACCACATATTATCTTTGATTTTTCTAAGACTTTTATGAGGTAGGTAGAATAAACATGAATGTTTCCATGTGAGGGGTGATAAAATCGAGGCCACAGTGAGAAAGATCAGTGATTAGAAGTCAGAATGGGATTTGGCCCTCTATGCTAAAAATTTCTGGGTTCCCTTGGCTATGTCAGTCAACCTCTCTTGTGGCCAGTTTCTTTATCTAATAAATGTGGTACTCGGTGAAGTTCCTCAAGTCTCTTTCTGTCTGCCTTTTTTTCCCACTGATACTATTCATTAAAAACTACATGTGGATTAATGACATGTGAAAGGACACAAGTCCTGATGGAGGTGGGATATGAACTCTGATCTTTTGAGTCCATTGCCCATTGCTGTATGTGGCCTCTAATTTATTTTTTCCCATTTGTGTTTTATGAGAAAAATAAATGTTGCCGTCTTGCTCACAGACGTTGGGCAGTATGGCTTATACTTGGGCCTACATGTATAATTGTTTTTAAGTTTTGGAAATAGGAATACATGACTCAGAAATCCCTTAAAGCCATAATTGTGCTCACAATTGAGTATCTTACAATGTTTAAAATGCCCTTGAGTATCTTACTATGTTTAAAATGCCCTTGAGTGTTTTACTATGTTTAAAATGCTGGTGCTTCATGCATTAACACCCTTTCTATTCCTGCTGTGACTTTAAGTTCTCACCAGATTTAGAAAACTCTTATTTTCTGAGGTGGCCACTCAGAAACTTTCTCAATCAAGAATGACTCACAGGTTGCGGCCCACAGACTAGATTTTATATAGTTAATCTCCAGTGAACCAGGAGTTTTCCATCTTTTATGAAATATGGTCTATGGGAACAGAAGGCCAGGTATGGAGTGGGAAAATTAAATACCAAAAAAAGTGTTATTGTACTTGAAAGGGGGGCAGTGAGTTCTCCCAGGAGATAGAGAAAAATAATTATGCCAAAGCATTGGGAACCCAGGCACCCAACGCCAGGCAGGAGCTGCACACGCTGACAGGGTGAGGAGACTGGGTACTTGTGTTCAGCTGGTAGGTGGCACATGCTTCCTCATCGGTGGCCTCTGTAACCTGAATAAGGAAAAGGGAGGGATTTGCTTTAAGATCAGCCTTTGAATCCACCGCCTGAAGGAAGGAAGGACCAGGACACACCTGATCTATTCAGTCTCTAGCAGCTTCTTTCAAATAACAAACAAGCTCAGCATTTATACTGTGTATGTAAATTTCCATCACAATAGCTGCCCTGCTTTTCTGGAACTAGGAACAATTTGATAGTTCAGATGAAGTGAGATCCCTTTGAAAGAAGACACTCCGCTGAAATAGCATCTCTGTCAAAGGGGCACGTTTTCTCCACACATGATCCTGTCGGAGGAGTGTCACATTGCAGAGAAATATGATAGCAACTCCAAATGATCAGTTCTGCACATTTGGATAATGAATTTTAAAGAGATGACTGAAGAGCTGTTGGGCAGCCAGAACGTGCTCACCAGCTGGGCAATGTGCCATGGGCTTGGCTGTGAACAGAGGAGGAGGGAGGCAACTGTGTGTGCGGTGGAGTGGGGGCCAATGTGTCATTCCCTTTGGAGGGAAAACACAGGCTTTCAGAGAGTCTGAATATTCATGACTTGAGGAAAACTAGATAATTTCTAAATTGGGAAGAAAAGCAATTCCAACTTACATTCTCCAGAGCAATGAGTTCCAAATGTCAATTAGGAAAAAAAAAATTTACCTTCATTCACCTACTCTCCCCTGACAAGGGAGGGTAGGACAAGAATCTGAATAGTTCATATCTCAAGGAATTCTGATTATATGATAGGGAAACCCATTGTGAGAACCACTAATAGACAGAACTACCTCGAAACATTGCTCTTGCCAGAGTCAGAAT
Organism: Colobus angolensis palliatus; assembly: GCF_000951035.1. Lineage (NCBI taxonomy): Eukaryota > Metazoa > Chordata > Mammalia > Primates > Cercopithecidae > Colobus > Colobus angolensis. The sequence goes on from NW_012118376.1 coordinate 5,762,500, forward strand.
GGAGGTAATAGTTAGCAGTTCTTTGCTCCATAGTTTGTACTTTGTCTGTGTGGCAAATATGTAACAGCACAATAAAGAGTCATTTTTCAAGTTAATTGAAAGATGGTCTAAATGAGGGAGGATTTTAAAAAATAAAATGAGTAAAAAACTGCATAATGTTTTAGCCATTTTAACCTGTGTTTGGACAGCTCGGGCTGCTATCACAAAATACCATAGACTGGGTGACTTAAACAACAGATGTTTATTTCTCACAGTTCTGAAGGTTGGGAAGTCCACGATCAGAGTATCAGCATGGCTGGGTTCTTGGTGACAGCCTTCTTACTGGCTTGTAGACGGCTGTTTTTTCATCGTTGCCTCACATGGCAGAGAAAGAGAGAGAGAGAGAAAGAAAGGAGGAGAGAGAGAGAAAAGGAGAGGTGGGAGAAATAGAGTGAGCAAGCTCTGGTTTCTCTTCCTCTTCTTCTAAAGGCACTAATCCCATCATGGGATTCCCACTCTTGTGATCTCATCTACACCTAATTACCTTCCAAAGGCCCCACCTCCAAATACCATCATATTGAGGGTTAGGGCTTGAACATATGAATTTTGGGGGACACAGATATTCAGTCCATTACTTGGAAGCTGTTTACCACCTCCTCAAAGCTGAGCCAAACTTAGCTTCCCCAGTTGAAGTGGCCAACACTCATGGGACTGGGTTTCTATCTGAGAAGTGATGGGACTATCTTTGCATATTCTGCTTCCAATGCTTTTGGATAATGTTTCTGTCTTAGTCTATTTGGGTGACTATAAAAGAATATTATAAACTAGGTGGCTTATAAACAACAGAAATTAGTTTTTTACAGTTCTGGAGGCTGAGAAGTCTACAATCAAGGTGCCAGCAGATTCAGTGTCTGGTGAAAGCCTGCTTCCTTATACATGATGCCTTCTTGCTGTGTCCTCACATGGTAAAAGAGGCATAGCAGCTCCCTGGAACCTCTTTTACAAGGGCACTAATCTCATTCATGAGGGCTGCACCCTTATGACCTGATCATAGACCCCACTTAGTAGTATCATCACATTGTGATTACATTTCTCCATTTAAATTTTGGGGAACATAAACATTCAGCTATAGCAGTTTTCTTGCAGGGAAGGGGCATGAGAAAGAGGCTGAATGGGCAGTTGGTACAGGCAGGAGCTGAGAGGATAGCAACACCCATAAAGCAAGAGGACACAAGCTTGGGTAAGAAACAGAGAGAGCAGGGTTGGGGTGGTAGAAGGGAAAAAGAAAAAAGTCTTACTGAAGATCAATTCATTAAGAAGGAAAAAATAGTTGGTGACTTAACTGTTTGTTTCTGGCCTTATTGTTATTATTTTTAATTGACATAATTGTCCATATTTTGGGGGTACAGTGTGATATTTTGATACATGTATACAATGGGTAATGATGAAATCAGGGTAATTAGCATATATCACCCCAAACACATGTCATTTCTTTGTGTTAGGAACATTCAAAATCCCCTCTTCTAGCTATCTGAAAATATGTAATAAATTGTTGTTAATTATAGTTATCCTACATTGTTATGGAACCCCATAACTTATTCCTTCTACCTGGCTGTAATTTTGCGCCTGTTCACCAGCTTCGGGTTCTTTTTCTGAAAGTTCTGTTCAGAGGGTCAAAGGCATAGCTCACCTACCAAAGGGGTAGATGCACACTACCTCCCTGTTCCTGCCTCCTAACCCTGTGAGCTTTACATCAGATTTTAGAAACTGGAATGTTGTCTCTAGAGAGTGTGGCTCAGGATTTGCCTCTCTTGGGTCTCTGTGGAGAATGGTATGAAGTCTCACTTCCATCCAAGTCTCCCACCCAAGCCAGAACTCCTTGCTTCAAGTCTAAAAATACAGTCCTATTGCACTTATAATAAGATTTTGCCTTTACACTCTGATATTCCCACTACTGTTAGTGCATTTGGTAGTTGGGATAATAATTATATTCAATCTTCTTAAAGATGGATGAATTGAGCTTCACTCCAGCCTAAGAGTCCTGTGTGACCTATCACTAAACCCTGGCTTTACTTCCTGATTTATGCCCTTACCTTATAGATATAGGCTATTTTCCCCAAAGGACCATAAGCTTCTCCACGGCAGGGAATAGGTCTTATTTGACTTTGGATCGCAGAACCCAGCACAGTGCCTGGCACTCAGTCAGCGGCCAGTGACATGATGAACAGAACTGAAATCAAGTTATTCTGATATAACTGTTCTGGAGGCCATTACACATATATCACCTCATGGGTTAAGAATTCAATGAGCTAGGTCACAATTCTGTCCTGCCAATATTGGGAATGTATTTTTTTTTCTTTTCTTTTTTTTTTTTTTTAACCCAATACAGATACCGAGAAAAAGTTTGGAGACCAGCTGTAAATGGAGTCAAGAGCATGCATATTCCTTCAGACTGCTGGGCTCCTCCAACTTTCAAGGGTCTGAGGCAGAGTCTGGGTATCCCAGGCAGCTACCCCTGAGGTGGGTATAAAGAGTCAGGGGTCAACACCTTTGGAGCCCAGGCCATGAAGCTGGGGAAGGTGCCCAGGTTGGAGTCCTTTCACACTGCTGTGAGCCAGGCTTTCTGCTGCCTTTAAACCTAGATGAATCAGGCTGCTGGCCCCTCCAGATTGGAAGGCCCTTTGCCTGGGCTGGAACTGTCCTCACTATCCATGGGTCTTTAGGATGCTTAATCCTTTCATCTAGCCAACCAACATTTCCTGGGCACGTGTTACCTTCCTGCACTTCTGAGCCCAGCTCCTGAAGAGCTTGTGGCCGTGGTGGCCATTTGCATGGATGCAGGACCTCCTGCTTCTGAGACCGACCTCTTCCTGGGCTTTCTTCTCTGTCCAGGAATGTGGCCGTCCCCCGGCTCTGTATCAACTCTGCTGTCTCTGCAGCTATCTCAGGAGTTCAGAGAGCTCATTTTCCCTCTTCTTATATCAAGGTTTCCTGTGTGTTAACAATGAAAGATACCAAAACAAGCTAATGAAAATTGTAGCCTTTCTAATATTTACATTTAAGAAAATGATTCATTTAATAAGAAATTTCACACTTTGCTGATTTTTATATATAAAAACACTATTAAAAATATTGGTCTGATACAAGACATCAAAAATTTTGTAACAAAAGAATATAATTTTAAAATTGATAAAACAGAATATCACGACTATTATGATTTAAATCAGTTACATTCTGTTCATAATCTATTAATTCTAAAAATAAACCAAAAATGGCCCGTCACAGAAGGAAGTGTCACACAATATAAATGGGCTAATTACAAGATAATTTTAGGAAATATAGAAAATATTAATTTATAGTGCCTTAGAGACAGCCTGGGTCTGGGAATTTAAAATTGAATGGTGACATCTTTCCATCCTCTAATTTTATCTCTGCTATACCCACAAACTTAAAAGTTGAGGCTTTCTGTGACTGTGTGGCATGAGAACGATGGGGTTTTGCCCCCTCTTTGTCCCCTGAGACAGCACTATAAATAGGCCCTGCCTATGCCAAGCCTGCCCCCAGGATGGCAGCCTGTGGATGCAGAAGGCCTATAACCTTCTGGCCATGTCTGTGGCAAGGGCATGTGCCAGTGGGGAAGCACGGGCTTTGGACCTGAGGGCATCTGGGACAGCTCTTGGTGTCAGTGCTCGACCCATGCCTGGGTCCCTCTACTATTGGCAAGCACCTGTCTAGTCTCATCCCAACAACCAGTTTCTGTTTCTCTTAGCCAGAGAATTTCCATGCTGTAAATGACATCAACGACTGCTAGAACCAATATGTTAGCAGAGCAGGAACATACCTGGAAGTTTACATTTTGCTGGGAGGAGTCCTTAACTAAGGACCTACTGTTGCAGGAGTATAAATACCCCCACTGTCCTGCCTCCTGACTGGACCACTCTAAGACTGACATTGTCTTCAGAGCTTACTTTCAGGCCTTTCCCTGACATTGCCTGTTTACTCGGTCTATTCCCCTTTGTGGTACCACTTTCCCATTTTTGACCAGCTTTCCTAGGAAGCTTTCCTAATGAAGTGCTTTCACATGACTCCTTGTCTCACTGTCTGTTTCTGGGGATCCTAACCCATGATGGGTATTCACCCTTGCTATTTACTGTATGACTTTGGAAAAGTTACTAATCCTATTTGAACCTGTTTCTTTATCTGTAAAATTGTCATGAAAATGCTGACTTTATAGATCTGGAAGAATTAGAAGCTTGTGTATATATTAATAAAATATCTGGCACAAGCCAGTTACAGTAGATGTAAGTTGTTATTAGATATTCCTGAAGTTTACAGTCTCACTCACTACTGCCAGGGGCAGTATTCTCCATGGCTAGAGCATGGCCGTTTGGAAACAAGGCTGTAAGAGCTTGGATGGAGAAATAACACTAGTTATTTGCTTTCCTAGGACTGAGCCCAGGGCCCTTTCAACTTAACTCAATCTGAGTAATTCAGCGGTAAGTTTTTTAAAACTCTAAGCACAAAATTGGGATATAAGAACATGATTTGGGATGTGGGTGCCAGGAGAGGATTCAGAATTTGATTTTAATTACTCTCAGCATCATCTCCTGACCATGGATATCTTGAGTGGTTTTTGTCAGTGTTTACTCTGAAAAGAGAGGCCCTGCCTCTCCCAGGGCCATCACTATCTTCGGAGCCCATGGGTTGGTGACAGGCTGCTGGGGCTGGTTCCCATGGGGGAGATGGGGTTGAGCCAGAATGAGAATCAAATGACCCTGCATTCAGGAAACTCTCAGAATTTGTCATCTTATACACAATATCTGTAGTCAAATCCAAGTGATTCATTTCCTTTCTGAAGCCACAGAGCTATAGGGATCCACTCTCATGCTTCCTCCCTAGCCGTCTTCATTTTCCTAGCCTCCTTCATTTCACTCACTTCATTCTTCCTAAACAGAGTGTGATTCTCTTAGGTCAGCTGCCGTCAGCCTCTATTCTCTGGGGTCTTTAACATCTGCTTTGGGTTGCTACTTCAACTCCTGAAGAACTCCCCTTTGCTGTTAATTATAAATGCAGGTGGTATAAATAATCATTTGAAATGAGTCAGAGATGACCTGATAAAGTCCTCTGCATTCAGCAGGCTAGATGGCGCTCGAAAGAGAGGCTTGGTTGAGCAGGTGGTGGGAGAAGGTTCCCTTGGGTACGGGAAGTGGGGGTGGGAGGGCCATGTGCCGGAGTGGAAAGAGCATTTCAAGAACAGCTTTGGCTCAATTGTGGCCGCAGAATCTGGCAAGCACACCACAGGCTTTTTTGCCTTCAGTGCCAAAGGCCAAGAAAACCATCCCTCGCTGGCCTTGGAGCAAGCAGGGAGAAGAAAAATTCGAGGAATACATTGTCTGACTGTCGCTGTGAACAAGTGTTCCTATGCAAGCAGATGACCTCTTTCCCGGAACAAAGCTCCATGTTTTAATAGCAGAAATCTCCCAGAAGGAAATGTCGAGGTAAACAAGTGTTGGGGCAGATTAGTACAACGGACTCCTCCCGTCTAGAATTATCTGAAAAGAAAGTGCTCTCTGAAAGGTTGTAGCCTCTGTAGCATGAGTCCCCCCAAAGGTGGGTTTCTGTCCTCCAGGGAAAAGCATGTCAGGTAATCCCTGATGGAAAGGGGAACTTCAGAGGAGCATAGGGATAGAGCTTTATTCCCAAGGGTAAAGCAGGTGGTAGCACAGAACAAATGCATGGGACCTCAGGGAGCCCTTTGTTTAGAGTAGCACTGAGGTGCCTCTGTCCCCCTAGCCATTGACATAAAGGTCACAAACCCGCAGCATGACTTTCCCTCCCATCTTTCCACCAGGATTAAGTTTAGTCTCAGGTCATGACTTCTAAAGTGCATCTGAGATACACACCACCTTGCCAGGACCAGATTCAGGGCAAAGAAGGGTCAGTGAAGCAAAATCAAAACCAGAAGGTTTTCTATTTCCTCCAAGGACATTAACAAAGGGAGCACTGTTGCCGAAGGATATAATAGCGAATGTCAATTAGTCCTGGAAGCACATCTTACATGACTAAACCTTATGCTGTGTGGAAGCCACTCTTAACCCTCGCTACCACTGTATGTACACAGCACATGCTGCACCTGTCAAGTCACCCTGTTTGCCCAAAACATTAACTGGCCCTTCCTTTGTTCCTACTAATCACTCCTAATCCTGTGTGTTGCAGCTGTATTGTCAGGCCCCTCCCTGCTTTATTTCTTAGGGCATCTATTATTAGTATTAAATGATGTTTTTTATGGAAACCTAGCACGTGGTAGGCAGGGATTCCTTCCTGCTTCCTAGACTTCATGCATCCACCCTGACAGTGCTGGTTCTGCTCTGAGCCTTCTTCTCCTCACTCGCATGAAGATGTCTGTCTGGTTGACAGCATATCTGGGCAAATACTTCTTATCCATTAACTGAGCATTAACAGACTTGCCCCGTGTGGTCCTCAGACTGGAGTACTGATTACTCTGATGACAGGATGACAGGTGTATGGCTGCCAACAACAGGGGTCTGGAAAAAGCAGCCACATTGTTTATTTTATGCCCAGGTCCAGAGTGAGTGGAAGGCACAGTGCAGTTCTATAAAGTCAGGGTCATCTCCATTAGTTAAGATGGGGTGGAGGCAGCTCACAGGTGAAGTTCCTCCCCTCGGTATCCTCTGGAGAAAGCCCATGCTCTCTCTGGCACTCACTGGAATGTGGGCCCCAGGGCAGAGGTGGATTTCTCTGCTCCAGCTTCCACTCTGAGCACTCATGCTAAAGCTGCTGGTGGAAGGCTGAGGCTATTTCATGGATTACTTGGAATGTTGCATAAGGAAAATCTTCAGAGATGAGCCGGAATTCTGAGGTGTCAGTATGATCTCAGTTGTGTGCAAACATTGTCCTCACCATAGTGTCAAAACTATCCAGCCTCCCCCTCCAAGTCTCTTCGTGATGGCTCTGCTGCTGCTGCCACCCCAGTGTCCCAATGGATTGAGTGGCTTTGTGGCATTTGTCCAACTCTGTTCTGCTGACTGTTGACCATCACCGCGGGGTGAGCTTGAGGAGGAGTCCCAGGCTTCTGTGGCCACATTGTGACAGTCCTATGTTGGGTTTATAGAAACCAGGCACGGACAGATGAAGGAGCCCACTGAGTGAGGACCCAGTGCTCCCCCCAGCTCGGGACTATGTGGCTGTGGCTGCTGCTTCCTCAGAATTCACAATTCTATGGGGTTTCAGCTCTGGCAATGATGTTAGCAAGAGGGTGGGCCCAGCGACCACTAGTATGTTAAGCAGAAACATACTAAAGTCTTCCCATGGTATGACTGACTAAGTGGGAAAAATGGTGGGAAATGTGTACAGTGTGTGCTTTATATCTGAATAAACATGCTGTCACTAACCGATCAAAAGGAAATTTATTTTCCTCTCAGAACAATTTTATATTTGAAAGGAACATTTGAATAAAGGCTTGGATAAACTTCAACTCTAGTGTCTTCTGCATCTTGCAGCTTCCTTTGCAATCAGCACTCGTTGATTCCCAGTGCCATATTCCTACTCTGCTCCCGATGTCAGCAACTGACCTGGCTACACTTCTGTCTCCTAGCTCTTGCTTGCTCATGACTTTGGTGTTCTCTGGTGTCTCTTTCATAGGACTCTTACTATCTCAGGACTTCTGACAGCTTTCTCTGTGTTGCCTTTACATATCTACCTTCCACTATCAATTCCCAAATGTCTTCTGTGTGTGTATGTGTGTCTGTGTGCACCTCTCTTTGTCTCTTGAGTCCAGATACTCACAGAGAAAGACTCCCATTGGACCAGTTAGTTATCATCATTCCTCTTGGCCAGCTCCAGCTTACACACTGTCAGCCAATTGAGGCGTGCTGTCGACTATTCTTAGGTTAGGTGCTTGTTCCTGATTTAACCATTATTGGTCAAAATAATGGGGCTCATATAGGGGTTATTTTTGCTGAATTAATCTCTTAGAAGGATGTTATGGGCATGTCAGGCTTTCTGAGGTTTGGTCTGACCAATACACGAATTCCTCCCTTCAACATGCTGACATGATACTTCATTAACATGCTTTTAGCACAGTACACACTTCACTGGAAATTGATGCAAACAGATTGTATGCCCTTCGCGGGATTATTACATGAGACAATGACTAAGATAGTCGTACTGTACTGGGCTTGAATCAATCATTCACTTTTAAAAAATTTGTGAACCGTGGGAAACTAGGGAATGGCAGGTAGATAAATCACATTTATAACCTGAGTGTTCCTGTTATCTACTGCTGCCTAAGAAATCATCCCAAAAGTCAGTGGCATAAAGCAATGATCACTTTGTGGTGCTCACAGATTCTGTGGGACAGGAATTTGAACAGAGCTCAGTGGGCATGACTTGTATCTGCTTAGCAATGTCTGTGGCCTCATCTGGGCTAACCTAGAACAGCTGGTACAGAAGTCATCTGGAGATGTGTTCATTCCAAAGCCTGCTATCTAGACTGGCATGACTGAAAGGGTAGGCTTAGTTGGGACTGTCCATCAGAGCATCTATGCATGGTCTCTCTGTGTGGATCATAATTCCACGAGTAAATATTCTAGTGAGCAAGACAGAAGGTACATGGGCTGTTTGACCTGCCTTGGAAGTCATATAGTATCAGTTCCACCATAATCCACTGGTCCAAGCAGACACAGGCTCACCCAGCTTCATGGGGAGGGGATGTCAATACCACTTCTCAATGGGAAGAAGGTCAAGAAGTTTGTGGCCTTAACTTCAAAAGGCCACACCAAGGACAAATTCTCTTTTTCCCTTAAGGATCACCTCCCTCATGACATGTTGGGAAAGGGAGGCTATTTCAATTCAGCTTCCAAACTGTCCACATAACAGCCAGCTGTTCCTCCATAGAGTGCATCCTTCCTAGCTCCACTGCAGGCCACTGCCCCTTGATGATGATCTTGGCCTCCAATAATAGATAAGGTGTCCAGGATACATTTCTACTACCTCCACGAGGTCTCCATGGAGGCGGCAAGCAGCATAGGGTGGGGCCCATTTCTCACTTTACTTGACAAAAGCATAACCCACATTTGTGTGGATTTATCAGATTTCGTGAAGTCCTGAGGGAACCAAAGGGAATAAACATATGTGAAGAAATAACACTACATTATGGGCATGACTCTGCCCAGGTTACAGACGAAATGTCTTGAAGGAGCTAACAGGGAATCAAGCTCTTGTATCTGCCTTCATGTCTCCCCTCATCTCTTGGAGAACCTCTTTTTGTAATCTGCATGACAATCTTCATACACTTTTTGAGAAATCCCAAACCTACCCACGAAATTGTTTTTGTCTTTAAGATTAATCTATTTTTCAAATAGTGTATTTCCTTAAGTGTGAGTTTTCAGCTCATAGTGATACCCAAGGGAACTCCAGCAGGAGAATCTATGGTGGAAGGTTTGGGCATTCCGTATTCCTTATATCTTTCCAGAAGGAAGCTTTGGTGTTCTAAGTCTCATAGAATAATCAGGAATTATTCATCTAATCTACATGGAGGTCTTCCCATCAATAAAACTTAGATATCTATCTTCTTATTTTTCTTATTGTCTAACTGGTAATGATTCAAACACATACAAATAGACCTTTCAAAAACATGTATTAATTCTTAAATGCAGTATAGGCTAAAAGCATAAGGAGAAAGTGGAAGTGTTTTTCTAATTGCCTCAGAATTTGCATGACCTTCTCTCTGAGAATGGAAATTAGATTTTATTTCCAATCTCTTCAAAGTGCATTATTTGAACCTGCAGGGAATAAGAAATTGACCTGCTGCTGAGCCACGTACAACACACAAGACCTGGCTGACAACTTAGAAATTATGCTTTTAAAGGCTCAATTAAACTTTTAGAAAAGGACAATCTTCTCACTTAGTCTCTGTCAAGAATAGGGAACACAGTGAGTTAGAGGTGGGGGCGGCTTCATTCTTTAAGTCTCAAAGAGTTTGATTATCCACACTGCCAAAGAACTGGTGGCCCAAGCTCTGTAGCATGAACCCAGACAGTGACAACAGTATTCTGCTCTGATTCCTAAGAGGGTCTGAAAAGCCACCTCTGGTCTAGGCATGGAGGTCATTCATCAGCAGATCCAACAGTAATAATATTTCAGAAATATCAACATTGCATATCACCAAAACTAGAGCGTAGCCCTATAGACTACTGGGTACTCCTAACCTTGTAACTTGATCCCTTTGGGTATAGTAGACCCCAGCCTCTCAATTAAGAACTCTTCTGTATTGGTGGTTTTATTTCTCTTTGTCTGCCCAATGACAGTCACTGGTCGAACCAGCTTGGTGTCGGTATTCTTCATGCCTGCCCCTTCTACTTCACCTGCCTTCAAAACCTTCATGATCTTCTCAGTTCAGTGTTGATTTCCCTCTTGTTTCCTCCATTTCCATTTTCTTAAACACAATGTCTGTATTTTCTGATTGTATCAACTCCATTCTTCTAGTAATTAACCCAATACTTATTTGTTTTCTAATTATCCAAACTTCTCTCCTTCCATCCACATCCTCAGGGCCACAAGTCCTTCGGCTTTTAGTATGTTCTTATCATGTAAATGATCAACAATCTATAATTCATTTATTAGATTTTGAACATTTTATTTTGCTGCTAGACCAGCATGAACATAAATGGTCAAAAGTAACTGTATAAATACTGAGATGCCCATAATGACCCTAGCAAGAAGTCCTAAGTGGCTAGTTTGTTAAGACCTATAGTGACTTTGTAATGAAACTTTCTCTTTTCAAGGTCAAGGTAAATACCCTGAGATGATTAACTCATTAACTTATTTCCATTTTGTGCTTAAAATATGAATAATGCCAATTTTAGAGAACCACACTTTTATAGTTAGAGCTTTTGTTTGAAATAAAGTAGCTCTCATCTTCAGTCACTGAGTTAACTTTCATGTGAGTTAGAAATGTGAAAATTATATTTATAGATTTTTTTGACATAACACTCTCAACTATTTTTATCATAGTTTGGGTATAGGGGAAATAAACATCCCAAAATAAGTTTGGACAAATATTCTTCAGTAAATCTCATTTGAAGCCTGAATCATGCGGCACTACTGTGTGGTTTCCAGGTCCTGGCAGAGTCCTTTTTCCTCTAGAGACTGCTCTTGCTTTGCCTGTCTGGCTGGCCAACTCCTGGTGATCTCCCAGGACTCAGAGTATGTCTTATATGCTCAGGATAGACTTCTCACACCTACCCCTTTCCTTAGGTTTGATCTCGTTCTTAGACGTTCTCACAACACCCCCTCTTGATGACACTGATTACGATTGTGATTAAAGCTGAGGGCAGGGACCATGGCTGCTTCCGCCCACCACTGAATCCTCAGTGCCTAGACCAGAGCCTTGCCGAAGTTTAAATGATTTAATTTCAATGATTGAGTTGTATGATGAAATGATCAATTGATATTTGAATGAATGAATGCATAGATAGTAATGTGTAAGAGATGATTATAAGAAATGTCAGGGTTTAAACCAGATCTCATTGAAAACATGTCTATCTAATTTGCTGCACATAAACACATTATAACAAACATTACTTTGTTTCCTTTTTTAACATATATGGTCCATAATGTCTAATTTTCAGTTTGTAATTCTGACATAGTTATTATTACCATATTAGACTGCATAGTTTTAGTGTCCTATACAGTTATACAGATATAGTAATGAACTTTGCCATTGATCTTCAAAAGTCCAGATTTCTACTTGTATTTCTACCTATGGTGTACAAATCTCTCAACCCATATGGGCAGTAGCAGTGGTCCTGAGTGAGGCTCTACCCCTTATTGTTCAGAGCTGACTGCTGTTCTTCCTTGAGTCCCTGGCACTCCTGTTAATGGATTGTTGTGGTAAGCATTTGTTTCTCTCCCAATGCTTCTCTCCTGACTCGACATCAATTCCTAAGACCCTCTTCTCCTACTCATCTCCACTCTAAAGAATGGAAAATCTAAATACTAGCTTTCTCAGTCTCCCCCAAAGTTAGGCTTTGCCAGGAGGCTGAGTTGGGGCTAATGAGATACAAACTGAAATTGTTAGCATTCCTGATGAAAGGAACAGATGTTGCTAATGTCAACATCTTCTACTTTTTATGCCTTAAATGTGGACATGATGGTTGGAGATGCAGCAGCCATCTTGCAACTGTAGAGTAATGAGCTGATGTGCCAAAGAATGATGAAGCAGACAGTAAAAATAACCTGGCTTTTGTTAGCATAGTGACCAGTTCTGGACACTGCCTGAGAGTTTTTTCTTATGGAGGTAAATTTCTGCATGTTTAAGGCTGCATTCGTTGGCTTGCTATTAATTGCGCCCAAAGCATTCCTAACTGATAAAGCTAGGTAGGCTATTTTTACCCAACTTCTTACTCTAAATCTAAATGTACCCTTAGTCTAATTTAATCTTAATCTAAATATAAATCTAATCTTCATATAAAGCTAATCTTATCTAATATGAATCTAATATTAATCTAAATGTAAATATTTTAAGGGGCCTAGACTCTAGAAGGGATAACAGCCTTTGTCTTTTGCGTATCTTGTTTTTCCGATGAGACCACAAATAGCAACTTATAATAATGCTAATCCAGATGACTCTATACCTAAGGATGATTTGGCTCTTCCATCTTCATAGCAAAAATAAATAAATACATCTCATACTACATTTCTCAGATTTTATAACATAAAAAGCTTTAAAGAGTGTGACTCATTTTTAAGAAAAGTAGAAATATCCTTTTTCCCAACTTCCAGTAGGTCTAAGACCTAGACACTAGCTTCAAATTAGTTTCAAAGCTATTTTGGAATTAAATAAATAATCTATATCAGTAAACAGTTTTTAACTTTCAAACTTCTATGTTGTGATTCCATGTCTGTAACAGATGAGATGTGTAAAACAATAAGCCTTTTGGCCCATCATCCAACTTTAAATGAAATCTTTTAGACTATGGTTACTAAATGCTAAATGAAAATGCAGAAATATTTCCAAATTCACTATATGCAAAACTTCTAAAATGGTTAGTTCTTTTCATCTCTAAAAATTAGGGGAGCCTAAAGCTTTGACTAAAACTATGAAGTAAGCCCTTCCACCTCTGTCTCTCCTTTCCCTCAAAACCCAAAGCTAATAGATTACACATGCTGTTAATGGAACCCCCGTTCCTCTACAAAGTCAACACTGCCAAGACACCCTGACTTTCAGCATGTCTCACCAGTTCCTGGCTTTGGTTTCATGGATCTGAAGCACTCACATGAAACCAGGAAGATCTGCAGTGCAGCACTGTGGAAAATGTGAAACATCAGGCATATGATGTATTTTTAAAATCTGGATTCTGTAACCGAAACTTGGCTTGTCTGCTGTCTGGCTGATAAGGATGGATGAGAGATGGAGATTTTGCTTTGCTGTCTTATGGCAGAAGCACTGATCTTAATAGGGACCTTTCAGGTAGAAGGGGTGATTAAACTGGACAGTCTTAACTTTCTACCTATTGGTAATTACTGCTAAACTTGGAGCTGCCTGGACATTTAGACAGGCCAGGAGCTGGAAATGGAGTTGGGGGAGGCACAGAGTGATAGGATCTCAAGCTTCAAATAGGCCGAGGCCTTGAGGAAAGCACTGACAGCATTCTTCCGTGGCTGGGAAATTTGACTGTCTGGTGGCCACCTCCCTAGAGAGGGAAGCAGGTGCTCCAGTTGAAAAATGGCATCATTTGTCTTAAGAAGGCCTACTGTTTTGTATTATTGTTGTTGTTGTTTTTGTCAAAAAAAAATCTTGCTTCTCACCCTTCAAGATGGGTAGGATTGTGCTGGGTATTTTCATTAGGTTGCGTATGTCTGCTTTGCCTCTGCAGAGGCAAGATATCATATATGTCATGTCTGTTCAGGGTTTCATAGTCTTTTATTGATCATTCTTTACAGGACCTGTGAGGGAATGGATAAGAAGCATGAACTGGCAAACTCATATTTGTGTTAGTTCACCTGAGTGCATTTCTTTTCCTCTGATATTCATTCCTTTATATAGTTTGGGGGTGGCTGTTTCTGCCAAATATGTTTTGGTGGCCCACTCATACTTAACAGTATTATGGAAATCACTAGTTTTGACCACGACTCTTAAAAAGAAACACAATTTACTTCACAACGTAGTACATCTTCTAAGCCTTTGTGTATACAATGTATAGTCACTTCTGCTTTCTTTCTTTCTCTCTTTCTTTCTTTCTTTCTTTCTTTCTTTCTTTCTTTCTTTCTTTCTTTCTTTCTTTCTTTTTTATTCTGGCCATGCCCACTAAATTTATTTTATGACTCACTAAGGAGTTACAACTTGAAGTATTAAAAAATTGGGATTTCAAATGACAAAATAATATTTTTGAGTTAAAGATGCATCTAACCTCCTAGTAATAATGGCATAAATCTACATGTATTGATGTTAAAAATTACCCCTGCTCTCAGCAAATTAGGAGAAGAGACCTTCCTCAACTTGATCAAGAACATCTATAAAAAATCTACATCATAATTAATAGTGAGAAACTCAAAGCTTTCTCATCAACATCAGGAATAAAGCACTGCTTTTCAACATCATACTGGAAATCTTAGCTAATGCAAGAAGACAAGAAAAGGAAATACAAGTATACAGTCTGAGAAGAAATAAAACTGTCTTTTTTGCAATCCATGATTGCCTGTAAAGAGAATCTGAAAGAATCAACAAAAAACAAAACAAAACTCCTGAAACTAATAAGTGGCTATAGCAAGATTTCAGGATACAAGGTTAATATACAAAAGTCAATCACGTATCTATATACCAGCAATGAACAAGTCGAATTTGAAGTTAAAAACATATTATAATAAAATATAATTATATGTAATATAACATGTAATGTATATGATATATATGTACATTGTATATAATGTAACATATATTACATTATAATGTAAATATATAAACATCCTCCAAGTCTGAATACTTATGAATCTAACAAAATATGTACAAAATCTATTAGAAGTAAACTATAAAACTCTGATGAAACTATCAACAAAGAGCTAAATAAATGAAGATATATTCCATGTTTATAGATACAAAGACTCCATATGGGAAGGATATCAGTTCTTCCCAACTTGACTTATAGATTCAATGCAATCCCAACCAAAATTCCAACAAGTTATTTTGTGGATATTGAAAAATTCCTTATAAAGTTTGTATGGAGAGGCAAAAGGCCCAGAATAGTCAAGTCAACATTGAAGGAGAATAACAAAGTTGAAGGACTAACACTACTCCACTTCAGTACTTATTATAAAGCTACAGCAATTAAGGCAGTGTGGTGTTGGTAAAAGCATAGGCAAAGAGATCAATGGAACAGAACAGAGAGCCCAGAAATAGACCTACACCCATGCAAATATAATCAACTGATCTTTGACAATGGCTATTGTTGGATAGGTTTTTAAAGAAATAGTTGAAACAACTGGACATCCATATGCAAAAAAGAAATCTAGGCACAGAACACAGACTCTTACACTGTCATACAATTTAACTCAAGATGGATGATGAACCTAAATGCAAAATACAACACTATAAAACTCCTAGAAGGTAACATAAGGGAAAACCTAGATGACTTTGGGTGTGGCAAGGACTTTTTAGATACAATGCCAAAGGCACAAACCATGAAAGAAACAATTGATAAGCTATACTTCATTAAAATTAAAAATTCCTCCTATGCAAAAGACAGCATCAAGAGAATGAGAAGACAAGCCACAGACTGGGAGGAAATATTTGAAAAAGACACAGCTTATAAAGGACTATTATCCAAAATATGCAAAGAACTCTTTAAACTCAACAATTTAAAAAATCAACTAATTAAAAAATTTAAAAAGGCCTGAATAGACATCCCATCAGTGAGGATATACAGATGGCAAGGAAGCATATTAAAAGATATTCACTATCATATGTTATTGAAAATTTCAAATTAAAACGGTGAGGTATCCCTGTATACCTGTTAGAGTGGCCAAAATCCAAAAACAGTGGTAACAACAAATGCTGGTGAGGATATAGAGCAATGGGAACGCCCATTAAATGCAAAATTGTACAACCACTTTGGAAGACAGCTTGGTGGTTTCCTACAAAACTAAACACACTCTTACCATATGATCTAGCAATCACACTTCCTGGTATTTACCCAAATAAATAGAAAACTTAGGTCTACACAAAAACCTGTACACAGACATTTATAGCAACCTTATTCATAATTGCCCAATCTTAGAAGCAACCAAAATGCCTTTCAGTAGGTGGGTGAATAAATAATCTGTCCATCTGGACAATGGAATATTATTCAGCACTAAAAAGAAATGAGCTGTGAAGCCATGAAAATGCATAGATGAAACTTAAATGAATATTACTAAGTGAAAGAAGCCAATATGCAAAGTTACATATTTAATAATTCCAACTCTGACATTCTGGAAAGGGTAAAACTATAGACACTAAAAAGATTGGTGTTTGCCAGGGGTTGAGGGGAGTGAGGGATGAATAGGCAAAGCACAGATCATTTTTAGGGCAGTGAAACCACTTTTTATGATACTACAATGATGAATACACTTCATTATACATTAAAATCCATAGAATACAGATATGTTATCCATGTATAACAAAAAGAATGAATCTATAGACTTTGGGTGATAATGATGTGTCAATATAGGTTCATTGATTATAACAAATGTATTACTATGATGAGGGAATGTTGATAATGGGGGGAGATTATGTGTCTGAGGGGTCAAGGAGTACATGGGAATCTTTGTACCTTCTGCTCAATTTTCCTGTAAGCCTAAAACTGTCCTAAAAATAGCATATTAATTATAAAGAATAATTACCCATGCTCTCTGTGGCAGGCAAACTTCTAAGACAGTCTCTAATAATTCCTGCCTCCTGGCATTCACACTCTTAGGTACTCTCTTTCTCTTGTGTAGTCTGGGCCTACTCACCAGCTTCGAATTAATAGAATACAGTAAAAGTGATGGGATATCATTTTTATGTTTGGTTTACAAAAGACTATGACTGTCCTCTTGCTTGCATTCACTCTCTTGCTAGCACTGTCTTTCTGGCCCTTCTCACATGCTTTTTCTCATGAATTAAGCTGGACAGGCCCATGTGGCAAGGAACTGGGGGTTGCCTCTGATCAAGTGCAGATTATTCCCCCAGTTGAACCTTCCCAACCAACCTTCAGTTGGGACAGATGAGACCACAGTCCCAACTAACAGCCTTATTGCAGCCTCATGAGAGACCCTAAGTCAAAGAATCCATCGAAACCATGCCTGGATTCCCAACCTACAGGAACTATGAGATAATAAATGCTTGTTTCAAGCCATTAAAATTTTTGGAGGTAATTTATTTTGCAGTAATAGATAACAAATACATTCTTTCTTAGTAAAACATAAGATTTGAGTTTGCACTTTTGATTTTGGGACAGTATTACTTGATTTAGTGTAAGCAATACAGAAAGACTTTTGGATATCTGTCTTTGCTTGGACTTATAGCCCTAGCCTAGTCATTGACAAAGAAACTTTCAATAATTGTTTATGAAGGTTGATGACTAAGAATTCCTTCAGTACAAAAAGGATTTTAGAGTTTCTATAATTGTAGCATTAAGTATAACCTTATTATAGGAGCACTCTGGTTGAGAAAATTTGGAAGATGATATTAAATTGCTTGACTTAACAAAATGAGGTTTTCTGAGCAAAGCAGGATTAAGACATTTATGAGTAATGCAATTGTCCAGAGTGGCAGCAGATATATACTTCCAAATGCTGGAATAACTCAAGGTTTAGTCCTTGGATGTTTTCTCTTTTCCACCTACGTTCACTACGTGAGTGACCTCAGCCAGTCACATGTCTCTTAAGTATCATCCAAATGCTGATAAAACCTAAAAATATGTCTCAAGTCTAGACTTTTTCCTTGAATTCCATATTTTTTACTCCAGCTGCCTACTCAACCTCTCTATTTTGGTGTCTAATAAGCATCTCAAACTTAACATATCAATATTCAAATCCTCTTTCGCCCCCCTTTTCTTAAAATACAACAATTCTGTCTTTTGGATATTCAAGCAAAAACATCTTGGAGTTAGTCTGGACTCATGTCTTTCTTTCAAACCTATACCTAATCCCATTAGCAAATCCTTAGTTCTTCCTTTGAAATAATTCAGCATCTGGCCACTTCTCAGACCTCTGGTCCAAGTCTTCAACATTCTTCCTAACTGGCCTGTTTCTGCCTTCCCCCCATACCACCCATTCTTAATACAGCATCCAGAGGGTTTCTTATAAAGCAAAAGGCACATCTGGTCACCCCTACTCATGACACTACAAAGACTCATCTCACTCAGAGTAAAAGCCCAAGCCTTTATAAATGGGCCACAATGTGCTACTTCGACACTCCCTGCCTCTCCCCTCTCACCTTGACTCCTGCCACTCCCACTCCCCTTCTCCAATCATGCTGGCCTCTTCCTTGCACAAGACTGAAGCAAGGCCCTTTCTGCTGAGAATGCTTTTTTCTTTAGACATCCACATGCATCACTGATTCAGTTCTTTCAGGTCTTTGCTCAGATATTAGTGGGGATTCCTTGGCCATCTTTGTAACTATAAAATGTAGTTACCTGTCCCCTGCCCTCAGAACTCTTTATTCCTCTTTCCCATGTTATTTTTATACAAATCACTTCCTCCCAACATGCCATACATTTTACACTGAAGTACCATACATACCACACATTTATTGTATGTTTTCCAACACGGCAATCTGAAGATTTTTATGTGTATCCTCTGTGCCCAGAACAGTACTTGGTTCAAACTAGACATTGCTAATTTTTTTTTTCTGAATGAATGGATGAAGCTCTTTCCTCAACAGCCTTTCTTTGCTTTTCCACTCCCATTACAGGTATTCATCTGGTAGTTCTATGAGCACCAAAACTTCAAGAGAATCCAGCATAGAGACTAGTCATAGAGAATAGTTACACATTTTGTCTTTAGTTGCAAGACACAATTGTATGAAGTCTGATTTCCTTTAGGCATGGCTTTATTTCTTTCAGCTTCTACCTTACAGACTGGTGATCATTTAAGCAATAGCAGGAAAGAAAAACATCTGAGGTCTCAATGGTCTGAAAGAATTAGAATAATATTGGATTCAACAGCAATCTAGTCCATGATGAGTAAAAGCAACATTTCTACAGGCACAAGGCATGACCACCCCTGTTAGAAGTAAGTTAGCAAAAAGAAGGTATCACAAACCCTTAGGAACTCAGTTTCAGAATGCTTTTATAGACCTGACTCATGTAGACTTTCTAAAACCTCACAAACACCAGGAGAAGTGCCTGGTGTTTGAGGACATCAGTAAGGGAACTGAGCCTAATCAGAGAGGTCAAGACAAGTTTCTGAAGGACTTAGCATGTAGTGCCATCAGCATGTAGTGCCTGCCTTAAGATATGTATGTGCCTTTCTCCCTAGATGAGACTATTTATAAATAATACTAGAATTGATTAATATCAAAAGACCTGCCCAAATAATGGAAAGGAATGCTACAGAGAGAAACCAGAAGCCATGGACACTCCAGCTTACATTCTTTTCTGACAGCATCATGCTTTCTGGGAGGAACAAAGGCCCGCTTGCTGAATTAGAGATGGGCTGGCAATCAGAATGTTGAATTTCTTGGCATTTGCTAGTTTGGGGCTTAACCTTCTGAATACTTGAATGTAATTACATGTGGTTCCTTAAAAGAGCCCCAAACAAAGCAAATCACTTAAGGAATGTCCTAAAAGACATATCATTTAGGGAAACTATGCTTTGGTCCTTCCAGACTTGAATATACCTTTTAAGAGACTTCCTCATGAATTGTTGGAATTTTTAATCACTTGAGACAATAATCCTGTGAACTCAAATTTCTCAACTCATGGTATCCAAACTACACAAAATGCTCCTTCCTTGCCAAAAATTCTTTTAAATGCATAATTTCAACACAGAAAGCAGCTTTGACAACAACCATACCTCATTTACTATGGATACTGAAAGAAAGCAAGGGAGACCAGTGGGCACTGGGATGGCGACTATATTTTGCAAAAGGTGTTTGAATGAAAGGAGATATATAATAGTACAGTGTTTCATTTATTGATCACTTGGAAAGGAGCTAATCTGTGTATTTAGAAATGCACAGATTTTCTTTTCTAACATTTGCCTCATTCTTAATATTAATATCTAATATTAATTATTTTCTGTGTGCTGGGCAAAGTGCCTTACATGAGGTCAGGCATGGTGGCCTCATGAATTACTTCGCTAATTTGTATGGCAGCTCTCTGAGATAGATATCATTATCATGTCTATTTTACATAAGGAAAATGAGGATAGTAAGTTTAACTGATTTGCTGAGTTAGTCTACTCTAAATTGTGGAGCCCAATCCCTATGCTGGTCTATATGACCAGACTGCTTGCTTTTAAACCCAACAAGCCCTGCCCTTTCCACTGTCCCCAGTCATCCATGGTAATTGCATGGAACTACTAATGGCACTTCTGCAGCCTCCTGTCTCCCAGGAGGATCTGGATGGAGCCAATTCCCTGAGGTTCCACTGTCTGGAAATAGTCTGTGGCCTGTGTCCAAGTGCATTTGTTTTCCCGTGCCTTTAACCTAATGACACGGTGCACAGAATGGAATTGTGCTTCCTTAAATGGCCAGCGGATGGCTTTAATAAGTGGGGGTGGAGCTGACAGTTGTCAGAGGCCTGTATGGTTTTAGAAAAGTGTTTCCAAGGATGAGATTCGATCCTTAAGGATTTATTCTAATACTTTTCATTCCCAAAGCATAGTAATGTGGTTTCATATCCCTTTTAACTTCTCCAGAGGCCATTCCCTTTTCCTCTGTTTGTGGTCTGAAAGGACTATTGGCTGACTCTGAGGTTTGGGCAGTAGTGGAGAGCCAGGTGGGTAAGCGCTGTCTGGTTTCCGGGCACAGCATCCCCAAGGCATTGGCTAGGCCTCCATTTATGACCCATACTCACCCACGGGGGAGAGATTACTGCCCTCAAACCTATATGGGGAAGTGGTGTATGTTTGGGTGGGAGAGGGCAGTGTCAACGTATATTACAGTTGCCACACCTGCTATTTTTAAGACATAATGCATTCATAAACACATGCATACAAATCTTCTTGTAGGCAGTAAATTGGTTACCTGGTAAGTTCCTACTATGTTAGATACTGTGGAAGGTGATGGGAATAAAACTGTAAGCAGGAACAGACACTGCCTCTGGCTTCCTAGAGTTTGCAGTCTACGGAAGGAGATGGATAGTAAAACTGTAACTGTGGTTAGTGCTGTGAAGGAGAAGTGCCTGGTGTTTGAGGACATCAGGAAGGGAACTGAGCCTAATCAGAGAAGTCAAGACAAGTTTCTGAAGGACTTAAGGTAGATTGACCATGAATCTGAAGGAGGAGGGGGAGAAGGAATAACCTAGACAAAGGGAGCAGGGGATGTCTCCAGGCCAGTTTCCAGTGCATGTCAGGGCCACATGACCAGATGGAGTGTGGCATGAATCCTACCGCAGGGAAGCAGTAGGAGAGGAAGACAGTGGCTCTCTGCCCCAGAGACACCCTCTTGGCCCACACCCTTCCCAGAGCTGTCATTTACACTGTCCTTTCTCTCCCCTCTGAGGTTGTGGCTACTATGAGTAGTAGGTGACGGCAGCCAACAGGAGCCCATCAATTTAGCAAAGCCAATTTTATCTCCTTCACAAAATGAGCTACTGGCAGTTTCAAACCTACACCCCTCCTCTTACGTAGTTTTTACGTGTTCCTGAGTGTCTCTTCCAGCCGGTGAGAGCAAATGCCTCTGGAAAGTCTTCCTCTGCTCTAAGGTTGTACTTGCTGGATGGAGAACCCACAATGCAGCAGCTGCAGCCGGGCTCCAGCTACATGTGTGTCACATGTACATTCTGGCCTTAAGCCCAGCTACAGACAGGATAGGGGCCACTGATCCCCTCCAGAAGGAGTGCTCCAGTGGGGTAATAGTCAACCTCTCCCCCTGTGACAGCGATGGACATCAGGAGACACACGCACAATTGTTTGTGGTGACTCCATCTGAGGTAGACCACCTGGGCATGGCAGATGGCAAAAGCATTTCTCACTTCAGAAAATTTTCCATCTAGAGAAGGTAAAAGGAACTATCCCCAGAAGCAAAATGTAAGCGCAGGTGAGAGAACGCAATTCCTTCTTTCAATCTAGCCCAGGTGAATTACTGTCCCTGTCCCACACCACAGCCACGGATTGAAGGACACCTTCTCTCTCACTCACTAGGCTAGAGAAGCACAAGGATTAAACGTTCAGCTTATAAAGGGCCTCCTTAGTAAGTAATTCCTTTGGGTAAAAAGGAAAAATAGGGTTTCTGTATTTATTCTCAAGAGAAGAAAACCACCATTGCAGTCCCCTTGTGATTTGTGACCCACCCTCCTCGAGTTGGGTGCTGTGGAGCTGGGGTCTGAGGGCAGTACCTCTCTCCTCAGCCTCTGGTGAGGACCACACAGCCTCTTGCCTCTGCTCAGTTTCCTGGCTTCAGATTCAGGCTCCCTAACACCCAATTTCTACCTTCCTCCTTTTGGCAGAAACCCTTGGGCCTCTCTTTTCTTGCGTAACAAATTCCATGCTCCCCTTTCTACCCAAATGCCTGCCTGGGAAGGCAGTCTCCACAGACTTCGTGAGTGATTCCAATGGCCTCATGCAGGACTTTGATGGCGGGACATTCCCGTGGCAGCTTCAGGGTCCCAGAGTTTCCCTCACCTTGACTGGCTTCCTTCATTTCTGGAAGCTTCTCCATCAGTGAGGGCAGTGGACTGGGCTGCACTCAGGGGTGGAGGAATGGACTTTCTGAGTTGCTACTTTATTGCCAGAGGTGCCTGAGGTGAGCGTCGACCTCACTGGTTTCCAACCCAGGCTGTGCATTAGAATTACCTGGGGTGCCTTACAAGCTACCATTGCCCGAGCCCCAGCCCAGCCCTTTTAAATCAGAGTATCTGGAGACACAACCGGCAAACATATTTGCTAATGTTCTCCAGGTGGTTCTGACATGCAGCCAGCATTGAGAACCAATGATTTACTCTCTCCTCGTCCACACCCTCTGCCCTAGATCTATTAGGACACAGGGTTGGAGCTTCTTACTCATCTACTCTCTGGCTTCAGATGATATAAAAAGTGATAAATTTAGCAACGTGCATCCCCGCCAGGAGAGACAGAAAGGTGGGAGGGGAGCAAGAAAGAGTTGCATTCCCACAGGCTTCACCCTACCCTGGCAAAACCTACTTAACCGAGAGATACTGCTCCCATAGGCATTTTCTTTTATCCTGGAAAAATCCAACGTTTGCAGGATGCTCTCTAACCTCATGCATTCGGTGCTACCTATGAACCCTTTGAAAATCCATATATATATATTCCTTTTAGAAGGAGGACCTCATTTGGACCAGCCTCTGACCCCATGATCCCTCTGGGGTGGCAAGTGCTTGTCAATTCAAGAGGCCCGGCATGAGCTGCAGTTGGTAAGATGCTATCAGCTCCTCAACCCCAGAACCACCTAACCCTTTACTCACAAGATGTTTGAACCTAACAGACGCTCCCTGAGCTGTGCAACCCAGCCAAAGCAAGGGGCAGGCAACAGCACATGGAGGTGGTTCCTGCTCTGCCCTCAGTTATGATGTCTCTGGTACTGTCTCAAGTCTAATTAACATAGGTAGCAGTGAGTCCTTGTGAGGCAGTTAGAAACTGATTCCATTTAGATAATGGAAAGAATTGAATTGGTTGAAACTCAGATCAAAGCTCATTAAACTTGCATTGACTCTTGGGCAACCACAGATAACATCAGAAAAATGTGTTTTTTTCTTTCTTTTCCTCTTTTTTGTCCCCCACCCCCACCCCACCTCCCTACCTCTTTGCTGAGGCAATTGTTCACATGAAATAAGATCGTATTGCACTTCAGATGGAGAAATTAGACCCTGGATGGGTTTTTTAAAGCTCCCCCAATTCTCTTGACTGAATGTATTTGGCCACTGTTTTTCAGGATAAGCTCACATGAAATCTCAGAAAACTTCATCCTGAATTTTGTAATCCACTCTGCACAGGACATCCACTTTGAAAAAGGCACAGTGGTTTCATCCTCTAGCTATGCTGGTCACAGATCATGGCAATTATGGGCAAATGTCTGTTTCCAAGTCTGCCACTGTCAGTTAAATTGTACCTGATCTAAAATAACGTAAGGCACCGGCTCTGGCCCTAGGGTTGGGACCCACACACAGAGGGCATGTGCCGCCACAGAGGAAAACACACTGCCTGGTGAGTTCTGACACTGGACACGTTTGTTAGCTGCAGTGTTGAAGGAGGCTGTAGTGCCTTTGGGCCAGGGGCCAATGGACCCGCTTCCAGCCAGTATTCTCGTTCAGAACTTTCTTGGATAGGACCAGAGTTTCAAAATTCAAGAATGAACCATGTATTGGTTTTCTAGGGCTGTCATAACAAAACTATTCCAGACTGGGTGGCTCATAATTCTGGAGGCTGTAGGCAGGGTTGGTTATTTCTGAGGGCTGTGAGGGGAGGATCTGCTCCAGGCATCTCTCCTTGGCTTGTAGAGGGCCTTCCTTTCTCTCTCTCTCTTCACAATGTCTTCCCTCTCTGTGTGTCTCTGTTCAGATTTCCCCTTTATGAAGATGCCAGTCACACTGAAATAGGGACCACCCTCGGCACTCCATTTTAACTTGATTGCCTCTGTAAAGGCCCAGTCTCCAAAAACAGTCACATTCTGAGGTACTGAGGGTTAGGAGTCCAGTGTATCTTTTTGAGGGGATACAATTTAACCCATAGTAGACCACAATTAAAATGGAATGTAATAATAAAAACTAACTTTTATTGAGCATTCATTGTCTGAGTTTGGCATTGCTCAGAGTGCCTTACATTAATTAATTTAATCCTCACAATCCTATGAAGTCAGTGTCATTATTACCCACATTTTACAAATGAGCAGATTGAGTCCATGGCAAGAGTAACTTGCCCAAGGTCATGCTGCTGGTAAGATCAGAACCAGACTCAAAAATAGTAGTCTAATTCCACAGCAGATTCCATCAACAACTATTCTACATAGCCTCTACTTTATGGGGTTCAGCATAGAGACTATTTTGATGTCTGTGGTAGCCGTGAGAATGTGGCTCAGAGACTTCCATCTATGGGGAACTCAATCGACCAAAGGCCCCAGCTCCTGCACTTTGAAACCTGTCACTGTGTTATTACTGAGGCCACACTTCCCATGGGCTGCTCCCAGCCAATGCCCAAACAATGGCAGGGAGACTAAGGCATCCCGTTCCTGGGAGATGTGGGACTTATATGGTGGCCCACTTTGGCTCAGGGACTCCCTGACAGCCTGCCAAGGCTCTGTTACTCTGCAGGCGGTCTAGGAAGCTTCACCCACCTTCTTCCCTTTCCTCTCGCCTCCACTGCAGGTCAAGCCTGCACCCCAGTCTCCTAATAAATCATTGCATGTTTAATGGCATCTTGATGTCTATGTCTTGGAGGTCTTGGACTAAGAGAATACTCTATTTAAACAAAAGCATCAGAAAATAATATGTAGGTTTAATTCTGATTCAAATCGACTTAGTTTATCAGTGTTTTAAAAGTCATAAAACAAAAAAGTGTATTTTTCACACTAGGTATGGTTAATGATACCATAGATGTCTTTTGTTTAGTGTTCTAGAAATTAATGTAGTTTATGCCAGTTTTAATGTTGCTTCTGTCGTCCTTACTCAAGCATGCAGAGCTCCCAGAGTCTAGCACATAGCAGGCCCCAGCAACTGACAGACAGACAGACTGACTGACTGACTGACTGACTGACTGAAAGAATGGAAAACCTTTTCTCCTCCCATGTTCTCTAAAGTTAGGCTGGTTGGAGGAGGGAGGTGGGTTCTCCAGGCAAGAGGGGTCAGGAGAAGGCAGACCAGGCTGACGATGAGGTCCTGATTATAAGAACATTACCTGGACAAGAGCATGACCTTATGGAAGCCAAGTGCAATCACAATGAACCTGGTTGCTGTGAGACACTGCATTCAGCCAGACAGGGCAGACCCTCATGAATTCATAACGTGACCGGTTATGTCATGGAGGCAAGAGCAATGGTCTTTGGGTGACTTTTTAACTGGTTGGTATTATTATTAAAATAAACAATTACACACCCCTCTTTTATCAATTGAACCATTTACCTTGGTAGTAACCTCCTAAAGCTAGATCAGGGACTTTAATCCTAGGCTTTAATCACCACCACTACTTAGGTAGTTAGCTGACTAGTGCGTGTTTAACCTTGCTGGGCCTCAAACTTGTCTTTTGTAATTAAATGGACTGAATTACAACATGAGGTGGTTGGGATAAATGATCTCTAAGGTCCTTCTCTATGCTAAGTTTCTGTGAAATGCTCATCTTGGTGTGAACATGGATCAGCCCAGATAAACGTGCAGGATGTCATGACAGGATAGAAAATTCCTTTTAGCAGTGAACCATTTCTGCTATTTTCTCCCCAAGAAAAGCTACAGAGTGACTCCCTCACTCTCTGGAGTATTCTAACCATAGTTAGTCTGGGGCATTTGACCAAGGCAAGAGAAGGAGTGTCTGACTCTTTACAAGCTTAGTGGCCCTCACCTGCCAGTTGGCTATGCCAATCCATGTGCTTACTATAAGTATTGGTTTATTTTAGTTTTGGGAAGAACAACTTGGCCCATGGTATATTCAAATGTCTATAATAATATATCTGTTATCATGGTATCCTGTTGAGTCTTCCTCCATGGTTAAAAAGTAATATTAGCAGTGACTTTTTCAGTTTGCTTTTCCATTCCTGACCATCCCGGGAATGTTTAAACCAGGGCATAGAGCTGATGGAAACTGGCTCCCCTGACCAGCATGAACATATGTGGGGCAGCTTTGATGTGACGGATGGGATAGAGGTTGCTGATAGGGCTTGCTAATAATCCAGCGAGGTGATGTCATTCTTGGCAGAGCCCAGAAAGAGAAACAAGAGGCCAACAGCTCTCCTTGGCTGATAAAGTCCCTTCAGGGTTCCCTGACTCTGCTGTTGCTAAGCAGATGAGATTGGAAAGTTGTGTGAGCCCAGCTGAGCCATCTTACCTCCTGGGGACAGGAGTTTTTGTCAAGAAATCTTGGGTCACTAGCTGGTTTACATAAATCCCTCAGAAAGATTTGCACTGCCTTTGAAAATACTCCCTGGAATAGACATTTATAATAGAGCTAGGAGATAATTAATTCCTGGGGATACAGTGCTTTTGTGCTAGAATTGCTTCACTCCATAGGGGAGAGATTGAAGCTCTTCTAGCCTTTGAGTCTTTCCTGATTTTGGATGGTCAAGGAAGGGAAAGGAACAGGACTCAGGGAAGAGAAGACAAAACTTGACGGGACTTTTGATTCAGGAATTATGAAACAAAATCCATGCTATTTAATATAATGGATCTCTTTTTTTCTCTTTTGATTTCCTGAATTTTTCTTAAACCAAGGACCCATGGAATCCTCATGTTTCCGGGTGGAGTGACTATCTGGTGGTTTTTCCCCAGTACAGCCTGGTCCTGGTGGCATGTACCTCCATAGCCAGTGGCCCCTCTTTAGTTGGCCTGCCACTTCCTCAGTGCCTGCACCTCTGACCCTTTGACCCTTTAGGACATGCTCATCCTGATATAGGAGCCACATAGAGCCTTATCTGTACTCATTAGGGAAGCCCTGAGAAATATTCAATGCCTTGAGGAAAAGCATCCACTATAAAAATGCAGGAGGCTGGGCGTGGTGGCTCATGCCTGTAATCCCAGCACTTTGGGAGGCCAAGACGGGTGGATCATGAGGTCAGAAGATCAAGACCATCCTGGCTAACACAGTGAAAACCCATCTCTACTAAAAATACAAAAAATTAGCCGGGCATGGTCTTGGGCGCCTGTAGTCCCAGCTAGTCAGGAGGCTGAGGCAGAAGAATGGAGTGAACCCAGGAGGTGGAGCTTGCAATGAGTCGCGATCACGCCATTGCACTCCAGCCTGGGTGACTGAGCGAGACTCTGTCTCAAAAAAAAAAAAAGATTGCAGGACCTAGTCTGCAAGGAACTCCATGAAACCTAGGACACTTGATCATGATGTTCCAAGCTGTTGAACTTTCTCCAAGGAGTGGGAGTTTCTATGTTGGCTTAAACATGTGCATTATTTGCCAAATTGCCTAGGAATACTGCCCTTTGTATTTCAACATAATTAGAATCATTGAGAATAACAGGCTATTAGGCGGCTGGTGATATTTTCAGTGATCATTCTGCAGAAATTTTGCAAATAAGTATATTTCTTGATTTATAGAATAGATACCACCTAGCAGGCTTGGAAAGAGAACAAATGCTGGTAAAAGCAGATGATATTTTCCAGTTGACTTTTATGATAATCAGGGCTCTGTTGCCATGGAAAAAATCCATCAAGTATGCTGAGTTGAAAACACTTAGGAAGAAGGCTGATGGTTATTTCCAATCCCATAGAGTGCAACACTCACCCATTCCACAAATACTTACTGAAAGACTACTATGTGCCACACGGTGTTCTAGGAGCAAGGGAAATGGCAGTGAACAAAGCAGACACAAATCTCTACTCTCGAGAGTACATTCTGGAAGGACAAGACAGGCAATAAAAAAAATAGCTAAAATGTAGACTACGTCAAACAGCAATAAATGCTATGAAAAAAATGAAAGCAGGGAAGGCAGATAGGGAGAGCCAAGGTGGAAGTGGGAATGAACAGGGAAGGCTTTGCTGAGATGACGATATTCAAACGAGGACCTGAAGGAAGGCAGGGAGTATGCCATGAGGCTGCTGGGGATGATCATTCAGCAAGAGGTGCAGCAAGTGCAGGGGTCCTGCGGCAGGAGCCTGGCATGCAGAGAAACAGCATAAAGCCCAGTGTGGCTGTGCTGTGGTGAACAAGCAGGAGAGTAGGAGAAAGAGGCCAGAGGCAGCAGGACACTAGGTTATACAGGCCCTGTAGGGCCTGGCATCATCTGTTTGTAGGACTTCTCTGCCTCTGGCCCTTCTCTTGACACATATATCCATAGCTCACCATCCTAGAGGCTTAGCTCCTCTTCTGAGCCATTGTCGTCTTCTCTGGGCACCATCATTGCTGAAGCCCTCACTGGCACTCAGAGCACTCATTATCTCCTAGGTCTTCCTGTACTGCTACAATGGTTGATTTATGTGTCAGTTTCACTGGGCTAAGTGATGCCCAGAAAACTGGTCAAACATATTTCTGGGTGTGTCTGTGAGAGTGTTTCTGGAAGAGATTAGCTTTTGAATCGGTAGACTAAGTACAGAATATCTGCCATCACCAGTTTGGACGAGCACCCTCTAATCCACTGATGGCCTGAATAGAATAAAAAGGCAGAGGAAGGGAAAATTCTCTCCTCTTCTTGAGCTGGGGCACCTGTCTTTCCTGCCTCCAGGCATCAGAGTTCCTGGTTCTTTGGTCTTTGGACTCCAGGATTTAAACTAGCAGCTTTCCTGGCTCTCTAGCTTATAGACAGCATATCATGGCACTTTCTCTGCTTGTATAATCACGTGAGCCAATTCCCACAATAAATTTCCTTGTATAGATCTACTTATATTCTATTGGTTCTGTTTCTCTGGAGGACCCTAATAAAACCACCATGTCAAATTGCATAATTTCCTGTGTTCATATGTCTTCACTTTCCATCAAGATTCTTGCTCAGTCAGGGTAAAGCCGTGTGTAGCCTTTTCCCTTATTTCCTATAACAGTTGGCACAGTATTAGGCACTCAGCAAACACAAGGAAAACGCCTGCTGCAGAGAAACTTCAACTCTACAGTTAAGGCTTCGAGAACTTTATTAGTTCTTTCTCCTTTTGTCTGAGTCTGAGGGAGAACACTGTTAGAGATAGTCTAATCGTGTCTACTAATCAATATTCTTCTTTTAAGTACAATGATCTAATACAAGAAATATTTCGGCCCCAAACTCCAGGATTACAGAGTTTCAAAATTT
This sequence comes from Colobus angolensis palliatus, assembly GCF_000951035.1. Lineage (NCBI taxonomy): Eukaryota > Metazoa > Chordata > Mammalia > Primates > Cercopithecidae > Colobus > Colobus angolensis. The sequence goes on from NW_012118376.1 coordinate 5,792,568, forward strand.
GCTACATTTGCCCTACTTTATTTAGTTTATACTTGGAAAATAGTGCAAGTTAGAAAAACAATTCTGAATTTGTTCTTTGCTTAAAATAAAAAATAGATTTTTCTTTTTTTCTTTTTTACCTTACAAGTAGCTTTCATATATATCATGTGAAATCATGAAGATACAATATTCTAAAGTTCTTAGATGCTGACTCTTAGTTTAGTGAAGAATGGGCAACTTTTCTGAAAGGGGTGCCATACTATGTACTTAGATCTGTGGAGCTTCCTGAAGGTAGGCATCTCACTGTGTTCCTGTGGGTTTCCCATTGTCTAGAAACCAGGGGACCAGGGGTCAATAAATGCTGCTATGTAAAAACTATCATCATCCCCATTGTACAGATGAGAAAGGTATAATTCAAGGTTGTAATTTGCTGAAGATCACACAGAAAATTAGTGGCAAATCTGAGACTAAAATTCATTTTTTTCTGACAAAGTTGGTTTGAGTCAGGGCTCACAGATTTGTTGTTAGCAATCAGCATTTTGGAATACATAATAGGAGATACAGGTGGCTCTTTATTTTGTATTTTGTAAACTTGACATAGAACTCTGAGGGGACAAATGAGGCAGCTTCTTAGATTCCTGAGGAAGATATGAGGATTCTGAGCAGAGAGCGGGAGAAAGGATCCAGGATCAGAGCTGACACCTGGAGAGCACAGTAATGGCAGCTAAAGAAGCATCCTAGGAGGAAGATGGTGCCAAAGGCACTTGCTGTTTTCTTCTGCCATCAAAACAGTTGTCTCATACTTCCTCCATGAGTCCTGTGGTTTACAAGTATTTGAATGAACCCTGTTCGATGGTGGGATAATATCTGGATACAAATAAGGTATTTTGCTACCAGGTATGGTGGCACACACCTGTAGTCCCAGCTACTCAGAAGGCCAAGGTGGGAGGATCACTCGGGGCCAGGAGTTCAAAAGCAGCCTGGGCAACATAGCAAGGCTCCATCTCTAGCAAAATTTTTTTAAAATTAATAAGGCATGATGGCACACCTCTAGTCCCAGCCACTCGGGAGGCTAAGGTGGGAGGATCACTTGAGCCCCAGCGTTCTGGGCTATAGAAAGCTATGCTGATGGGGTGTCCACACTAAGTTCAGCATCAATGTGGTGACCTTCTGGGAGCGGAGGACCACTAGGTTGCCTAAGAAGGGGTGAACGAACCTGCCCAGGTCAGAAATGAAGCAGATTAAATAAGTCATTTTGGTAGAAACAAGTGATTTCTGGTTACTAGGCACTAACTAGGAGAGCAGAGAAACTGTCCAGTCAGGAGCCAGGAAGAGACACGAGCAAGGAGAAATGTTCCAAGAACTCTGATTCCTAGAGCAGCCTAGGCCTGGGAAAGAAGATCTGTAAACTGGTCTTTAACTGAAGATAGACAGGTGATTTGGGGAAGAGGAGGTTACCATCCGGGCAGGGCTTCCTCCTTTTTCAGGAATGGTGAATGGAAAGATGAGGGTCTAATGTCAGCATGGTGAGATCAGCCTGACACTTCCAGCTCCCACCTTCTCAAACCAATGCCTCGTCTTTGGCTGTGTCCTCTTGGGTAGATGGGAGGGAGGCCACTGATCTGGAGGAGCTGAGTGCTAGCCCTAACACTGACATTCTGTATATGGCCTCAGATGAGCTTCCTACCTCTCTTGCCATCCATTGTGTAAAAGGAGGTTCCTTAACAAATGATCTCTAAGATTTTTCAGCTGAACACTTTGTGATCTTCTGACGTGCTTCCCTAGGGTCACGGATATTGGTTTGCTGAAGATGGAGTTTAATAGAGAAGAGTGAGGAAGGATGGGTCATTTTGGAAAAGCTGGCTGGGAGCCCAAGGACTGGGTCTTTGTGCAATGTTGGCATCTGTCTGAGATAGCACAGGTTTGGTCAAGTAATTCCTTTGGTATCTCTTTCTTTAGATCTAGTACCAGTAGGGAAAGAAATATGGGAAGGAGATCCAGGCCATGCTGTGAAATGAAGTCCACTTCATTTCACTTCACTTTTTTTGCCACTAACTAAAACCTACATCCATGTACCATTTAGCTGTACTTGCACAGCGGACTCAGGCCTCCAACTCACACATTCCTGTCCAGTGTACAATTTCCCAACCTATCATTCCCATTTCAAGGATAAGTGATCTACATACTTGGCTGAAGTTATTTTCACCAAGCTTACAAATAGTGCCCACCCTTTTATCCAGGAACCACAATCAAACCAAAGCAAACCAGAAGGATCAAAAGGCAAACATACTGGTGGAAAAAGTAGTGACGCCCTCCTTAAATAGCCTTTTTAAACCTGTTCAGTTTATAAATAGTGACTAATTTAACTCCATAAAAATAAATTGGCTCTGGGTCAGATCATTTGGGTCTGCTTGTGAGAAGACGAATTATGTAACAGATCCAGCCAAATATTGTAGCCTAAATATTGGCCCTATTAGAACTGTTGAGCTGAATTTTTCAGAACAAAATTCATAACATTCCTCCCCTCCCGATTCTGTTACTGCCTCAAACATGCCTTTTTTTTTTCTGTTTCTTAAGCTTCAGACGGGAGCCCCCAGAGCGACCTAACCCTCGCTGACATATTCAGTTTTCTGATTTATGGGAATCATGAAAGATTATTGTACTTTGTCTGAACCAAGGTCCTCACTGTGAAAACATCGCAAAGACCACAAACGTGGACACTTCTCTGCCGCAGCCGGACCTCATGGCCTTTGAAAGGAGCCATTCAGTGTGCAGGCTACAGCCTGCACATACATTGAATTCTGTGGGCTTGCTTTTCCTGGAAGACTTCTATGGATTAGGGAGCTTCTTTGGGTTCTGTGTAAAAGTTCACTGTAAACATTTGCTCAGTCTGTGCATGGTAAACATTTACAAGCCTCTTAGAGTTCATGGGACACAGTGGCGGGATTACTGTGAACGGTACCAATGGCTGCCAATGCTACAACTTTAAAGGCTCAGCTGGAGTTGTCTGGGCTCTGTGAGTAGTTCACACAAGAGAGTCCAGAACTAGACCCAGTCTGAATCCTCAGTTTGATGATGGCTGGAGTCAGGGCAAATAAAGACCCAGACAGAGACCTAACGAGTGTGTATAGGCTTAAGTATGTTTCCTTGGTCGAAATACTGGTTCTCACTGGCGACTTCTGCCTTATGGAGAGAGATGGGGAAAGAGGGAATTTCCTCCCCTAGTGTTCCTTTGTTGTCTTGCCATTTTCCTGCTGAGCCTGGAAAGTGCAGGGAAGGAAAGAAAGCAGTATGGGGCGGTGGTTAAGAGCTCACACTGTGAGTCTGGCAAGACAAGCACTTATATTCCACGTCCACCACAGCTTAATGAGCCTTTGTGGTTACGGGCAATGAACAGCCTGGCTCACCTTGGCTAGAGCTTAGATCCAACTTGAATGAGAGTGCTTAATAGTTTTTCTCACTCAAGTAACAGAACCTCGGCTTTTTCAGGTGGCAGCCTGGGTGAGTGAGCTGAGGGGTCTGGGCAGGTGACAAAGTAAAACAGAGAAAGAAGGTTCTCAGAGGAAAAGGGCTTTAGGATGAGCTAAAACATGGCATGGTTCACAGGCCATCCCTTGTGTGACTCTTTCCTCTGTCTCGAATTTTTCTGCTTTACAATTCTCTTTGTTACCCCCTGACCCTCCAGAACTTTAGTGTGTGTCTGGTTTTCACAATACTTTATTTAGTGTTTAGTGGGGTCTTGTCAGGGAGGAAGGAACAGGAGTGTCCAGAGTTGGCAAAAGTGGTACCAAATGGAGGCGCAGCTGCAGGAGCTGAAAATGGTGCCTGGGATCCAGGAGACAGCAGAGATCCAGGTCACAGTGTGAACCATCTCAGAGCTAAGCAGGACTCCAGTCCCCTTCTGCTAATAGAAAGAATACTGGCACAAGGAAGCGGCTATGGGGTAGTCTGGGCTGCCATAGTATGTTAGATGGGGAAAGATAAAGCCATTTTATTTGAACATTAAGGATGTGACCTCAGAAGACAAAAAGACTTGGAAGTTATCCAGAAGGGAGACATCAGACATAGGACCTGGAGATTAGATATCCTTAGAGCTTTTTCACTCAGATGCTGGGCAAAGGGTTATGAAACTTTCTTGAATCTCCTTAGTGCCTGTTTGGGTAAAGGCAAGGGTCTCTGAGACACAGGTAGCCTTGAAAGGTCCTCCAGGACAGTCACACTGTCAGAAGTCCTTTGGCAACTGGCTCTGGTCATCCTCTCTTCAGCCGCCTCCAACTTACTCAACCACCATCATCTCTTTCTCCAGCCACTGTGGTCAAACATGGTTCCAGAACATGATTGTGGAACCAACCCTGTCCCTGTCAGCAGCACATGGCACATCCCAGAGAGCCACTGTTCCCACATCCAGCTTCATCTCCTAAGGGTGTCCCATGACATTTGGAAGCTCTGTCATTTCCTAATCCATGTCTGTACTTCCTAAGACAAAGCACAAAATGGATCAGGGGAAAGGGGCTTGTGGCCAAAATACTCAGCTCCCTTGGGGAGAGCTTGCCTCTGCAAGCTTACTTTTGTTATTCTCTTCACTTGGGAAGGCAGCAAAGTCCACCCCCGAAACCTCTGGAACCCGTTTCTCCAGTTCTATTCACAGTCATCTTTGGAAGGTATGGGCAGTAAGAAACTGCAGGGCAAGGGACTTTCTCATCCCTGATCCTCAGCAGCAGGGGTTAACTGGAGTGAGGGAAGGCTCGGTGGCTGCCAGGCACGTCTGTCTTCTCTCTAAATTCCTGGTGTCTAGATCTGCACCAAAAACATGTAGTAACCACCTAGAGAAGAAGGGTGTGGAAGAGTGTATGCAATCACCCACTGGGAAAAATCAAGACCACATGGAACAACTGTTTGCTCTGAATAATCATGACACAGTCCCCACCTTTAAGGAGCTCCAGGTTACTTAAGTTAAAATGAACAAGCCTCGAAGCTGTAGACTCACTTAAGGTGTAGACAAGCATTGGCAAACTTCTTCACCTCTTCTTCCTTGTGCTCCTTTTTGTACGTCAAAAAATAGTGCTATTTTCTAGAGAAACAAAAGCAGTTTCTCTGTAACGCTTGGCTTGCCTGATTGACACTCAAACTGGCAGTTTTGCAAATTTCCTTGAAAATTTGCTTTTCCTTCCCTGACTTTTCTGTAGGAACAATGTTACACAACAGGGCCATTCAAGGGAGAGTCAATCCTTTAAAATGGCTCCAGGAAAGAGCCACCCATTTTTATTTTTAATAATTCCTTGATGGAAACTTGAAAGGGACATGTCTCCTAGGAAAGTTCTAGAACAACCTGATGAGAGAGGCTTTTACATAGTGCTCTGGGATTTATTCATCCTATTAGCGTACTGAAATGTGTTTGCACAAAATATGACACAGAAAGAGTCTTCAGCTGGAGGGTGCATATCTTTTTGTCATAGGCAATATATTTTTTTCCAATTCCCCCCAAAATGTGAAATTATCTTCACTTCTCTCACATTTAATCTCTCATCCATCAGCAACTATGTAGTCCTTGTGTTCAAAACAGCCCAGTTGCTGTCATTGTTAGGGGGACTTTGCAGAAGCCTTTCTGCCTCCACCCTGGCTGCTCTCAGTCAATTCTCCAACAGGAGCCAGAATAAACTTTGAAAATATGTCAAGCCATCTCACTCTTCTGTTCAACCATCTAATAGCTTCCCATTTCACTCAGAATGAAATCCAAAGTCTTTATCAGGGCCCATATAGCCCTGTTAACTCTCAGAGCTTACCTCCCACCACCCTTCCATCTTACACTTGTTCTTACCTCAATGGCTTCCTTGTTAGTCTTGAACAAAAACAAGCCTGGACCCCAGGGTCTTTGCACTTGCCATACTCTCTAAGGAGAATGCTGAATCTTCTCCTCTCACAGCATGCTCCCTTCTTTCCTCATAGTCTCTGATGAAATGCCATCTTATCACTGAGGCCTTTGACACCCCAGTCGCTGTCTGTCCTGCCCTGCTTTAGTTGTTACATTATTGATCACTACCTGACATGCATCAAGTTGAAATTTGTTCATTTGATTGTTGTCAGCATTTTTGTGTGAACGGAGATTTCATTTTTATTTTTATTTTTGAGACAGTTCTCACTCTGTCCCCCAGGCTGGAATGCTGTGGTATAACCATAGCTCACTGCAGGCTTGAACTCTTTGCTTCAGCCTCCTGAGGCATTGGGACTACAGGTGGGTGCCACCATGCCGGCATAATTCTTATTTTTCTGTAGAGATGGGGTCTTACTGTATGGCCCAGGCTGGTCTCGAACTCCTGGCCTCAAGCCATCCTCCTGCCTTGGCCTCCCACAGTGCTGGGATTACAAGTGTGAGCCACTATACCTGGCCTATGAACAGGGACTTTCTTTTGTTCACTACAGTATCTCCAGTGCTTAAGACAACTCTGCGCACATAGCTGGAGCTCACCAAATATTGAATGGATGAATGAATTCCTGGTCCTAATGCCCTGTATCCTCAGCTGGAACTTGCCCCATAAGGCTGTAGGTGGTGATGGGGATGCCAATAAAAAGAAACTATTGAGATGGTTAAGGATTTTTAGAGAAGAAGTGAATGCAGGAAAAGTCTTATTTAAAAACTAAGGGAAAAGAAAATAAGCAGAAAGTGATCCTGGATAGCGCTCACCCATTCACTGAACCGAAGCCAGGCCAGATCTGTTCTCTGCAGTTGCTGAAATCTGGTTCTTGTCACAAACCGACCTAGACATCTATTTTGATACACATATTATATGTCTCTTGGCATGTAGAGTACTCATATCATTTACTGGATTTATTGAAATGATGGAAAGTGGTGTGACATGCCTCCTGCCATATGGGAAAAGAGGTGAAAAATGCTGACATTTGGCTTTTAGCCAATTTCACAAAAGTTTAGAGTTTCAGACTTTTTTTCTCCTCCTGGGTGTGGTGACTCCATCTTATCAAACTCCTATTCTCTGAGTAGCCATAAAGACATGTCTGTGCATCCGGTGGTATTTTAATATTCAAAGAATCATATTCTTACGTGCATAGAAACTGACATTTTGGCCCAGCGGTTACAAGAAGAACTGAAAAATACTTTCTTTGCCCTGCTAAGTGCTTGTATTCCCATATCTTCCTTTACTTGAGCTTTGGTGAGTAGGAATATGCTTGGAGAAAATGGACCCTAACCACTGAGCCCTACCACGTGCCCAGCCTGGGCCCGGCACGGGGAGTATGGTCAGAACAGTCTCTGCCTCCACCACTCACCTATCCTTTAACTTTAGACAAGTCACTGACCTCTCTAAGCCTCACCACCCTATCTGCTATCCCCTCTTCCAACCACCATCATCTGTCACCTCCCTTGCAGGCGCCTCCTAGCTGATTTCCTGGTCTTCCAGTTTCCTTAACTATAAGTTGAGACTGAATAGGACCTTCCACATGGGGTTGTAAAGGTTAGATGAGCTGCTCCATGAATGTGTTTTAGCGTGGTGCTAGCACAGAAATCCTCTGTAAAATTTTACTGGAGATTATCATTACTTTTCATTATGATTATAGCTCATGGTTCAGTGGGCCTCTGTTATCGGGAATTGAAAGATCTTTTCCCCTTAATTGTACTTCTATTCTAGATTCTATTTTTGATTTAAGTGAGTCATTTTGGCTAGAGAACTAGTCATTCTAAACTGCATATTATGCACGTTTTTAGATGGTGCTTGCACCTAAAAGCCAGCCTGGCAGGGATGTGGTCAAAATACATCCCAATGTCGTGTAATTGCCCTGTAATATACAAACATGGCTTTTGGTGTTACTGAATCCAAAACATTCAAATTATCTTACAAATACTGTCATGAGGTCAGATCAACAGAAATAAACAACTCCTCCTCAAACCCAAACATATCTCACCTCACAGCCCCTATATACAGCTCCCATATTCATGGAGAAGGACATGGTCCCAGCCCCTCAGGGAATTTAGGTTCAAATAGAGATGACAGCCAATAAACAAGTGTGCGTTGTACGTACGTGCGTGTGATTAATGCAATGAAGGAAAAGAACACAGTGAACAAATGCTATCTTTCAAGAAGACTCAACATATTTCAGTTGTGTGCTACCCTGGGAGTTTAAACAATCTCCCAAAACTCATCACACATCTTTCCATAATGCCCCGTAAAGTTTTAAGTAGTTTCTTCAGAGATAACTTCCTTTAAATACCCACTGTGATCCCTTGAATACAATAAGGCTCACAGGACTGGAGCTGTCTGAGACTCCAACTATAATCTTCACCCTTCCAAGGGAAATGGGAAAGAAATATATATACTCTTTTCTCAAAAACATGTTTACTGAACACCTACAATTGGTACAGCATACATGGTATTGCTCCCATGCTGGGAGCATCTATGTGAACACAGCCGCTGCTCCAGAGGGGTCTGAGAATCAGTCAACTGCCAACAGATTTTCCAGATGGTAATCACACACGTGGCTTTCATTCCTTTGCTTACCTGTCCTCATGTGGTGTTTCACGTTTGTTTACTATCTGGCAGATACTTTCAGCATTCTGTTTGCAGTGGTAACTGTGTACAGCAGGAAAATATCCTAGTTAGCATGTAACAAGAGTCTGTAATTCTTCCAGAAAAAAATTCTGTTAACGTTCAGATGAATATTATAGGTAATTAGAAGCATATACTCATCACAAAATGAAACTGACGTAGATTTCAGACAGTCATCATTTGTGAAGAAGAATGCAGTTTTCCTCATTTGTGCAGATAGCATTGATGGGTGATAAGGTTTTCCATGTATGGGTTGTAGGATTATCCTAAGACTTCAGGCCCAAAATATTCATCTTGACCACTTTAGATGAAATGATTTTAAAGATGTAATTTTATATTTCTTGCCATTTTTACATCTATTGACTAAACATATTTTATCTTCTTTTTGGTGACTCAGAGTCCTCACTGTGAGTATGAATAATTTTACTGTGCTACAGATAAACAATGACGTCAGGGCCTGTTGAGTTATGAGCTGCACTGGGAAAATTCCTAGGTAAATGGTCTCAGGGCCTTAGACTTATTGAGCCTATACAACTTTTCTAATTCTTCCCTAAATGTTAGGTTTTTACTTGTGACTGTCTTGTGTTTGTCTCTAGGAACCATTTCCCACCCTCAGCATTTTATTCAGGGACTACATTTTGAGCATTTGCTGTGTGGCAGGACTTGCTTCTATATGCAGAAGAGACAGTTAGATGGAGACCACAGTACCAAGGGCCTACCCGCATGGAACATACCTGCTGGCAGGAGAGTCAAACAGCAAACAAGCCACAGTTAAGCAAAATCATTCTCCTTTGCTTCGGTCTGGGGCAGTGAATAATCACACATAGCAGGGCTAAGCCTAAATTAAGAATAAATAGGATCTAGGCCAGGCGTGGTGGCTCATGCCTGTAATCCCAGCACTTTGGGAGACTGAGGCAAGCGTATCACTTGAGGCCAGGAGTTCGAGACCAGCCTGGTCAATATGGTGAAACCCCATCTCTACTAAAAACACAAAAATTAGCTGGGCGTGGTGACATGCACCTGTAGTCCCAGCTACTTGGGAGGCTGAGGCAAGAAGATCACTTGAACCTAGGAGACAGAGGTTGCAGTGAGCCGAGATGGTGCCACTGCATTCCAGCCTGGGTGATGGAGCAAGACTCTGTCTCAATTTAAATAAATAAATAAATAAATAAATAAGAATAACTAAGATCCAAGAACCTTGTATGCTCAGAGTCTATTTCTGTTTACTTCTTAGCAATTCCCAAGCAATGGGACTATTCACTTCATGGCTCTTCAGAAACGCAGAGCTTTGGTATTTCCACAGAATACTGAGCATAATATTGAAAATGGCTCAATGTCACTAGAAACAAATGGCCCTTTGCCTGCCACTTAAAGTTGAGTACAACGTGGCATCTGAGAGGCTACAGAATTCAAATTCTAGCCATGATTTGCCTTCATCTCCAGATTTTTGTATCTGCCAAGCCCACCTCTTTACGTACATGTCTCATGGCATCTGACACATAACATTTGATTCTACCCCCAATATTGCCTTTACCTTCCCAACCTTGGCAATAGCACTATAATCTTCCAAAAATCAAGAAATTACTCTCAAGTTATTTCTCAGTCCCTATTCACTCAGCCCTACCCTACATCCAGTTCGTGAGTAAAGCCTATAGATTAAAAACAACAACAACAACAACAACATATATCCTGAGTCTGAATCAGATAATGACTCCCCCTGCCTGAGGTCTATCACGGCCTCGTTGTGCTCTTAGAGAACAATACCAGCTTCCCACAGTGGTTTCAAGGCCTGATAAGATCCATTTTCTGTTGAAGGTTTTATTCCCCTCTCCCCATGATTCCTTTCATCGTTCCTTAAAGCAAAACTTTCCAAATACAGCACTGAACCAAATGGAAAAGAACAATAGCTTCCCAGCCAAGTCGAGTCCTTATTTATTGGTGATACCTTCCCTATAAAACAATGAGTGACAAATTCTCAGAACAGGGGGGACTATGCCAGTGAGAGTTCAGATACTGCAATTTTAGATTATTCCCCAGCTTTCTACTTTGTAAATTTGTAAATTTAAGACAGTGTTTTGTGAATTTAAAAATAAGCACAGATCACAACTGGTGATACACTTTTTTTTATGAATGAAACAGGGACCATCCCTTCATTTTATGAAATATTTTTGGAATATTGTCACAACCAACTAATCAACCAATGAATACTTGATATGTGCCTACTATATGCAGGATATTTTGTGCAAGAATTTTAAGACATGACCACTGCCTTTTGAGGTTATTACATTTTAGGTGAAAGACATGGATATCCACAGAAAGTTAACAAAAAGCAATATAGAATTAATAACGTATGATTTTATAGGCAATGACCTAAAGCACTTGAACTCCTAAGGGTCCTTCCAAGTCCATGATTTGCTGCTCTGTTTTAGACACTGAATGAATGATATAGATTGGTGTGCCTCATTATTTAAAGTGCAAAGAATGCCTGTTAAGATACAGATTCAGATTTAATGGTTCTAAGTGGGGCCCTAGTACTTATAGTTCTAAGAGATTCCCAGGTGATGGCAATGCTGTTGGGATAAGGACCACACTTTGCATTGCAACAGGATAGAAAAATGCTACTCAAGGTATGGTCATCAAATTCCCAGGCCCCTCCCCAGACCCCACTGAATCTGAATCCATGGGGATGGACTCATGAATGGTGTTTTAACAAATTCTTCAGGTAATTTTTACACATTCTAAAGACTGAGAAGCACTGGTAAGAGATTAAGTGCTGTGAGGGCCAGAAGCGTTGAATTCTGGATACATGGACTTTTCCCCAGCAAGTAGTCCCCAGGGTGACATCAGGTCTTGGCCTTTTTCAGGGACTGTCAATTCAGTACCAAGTGGCCTGGCTCGACTTTTCCAACATAAGCAGCCAGAATACTGGCCAGGAGCTGTAACTAGAGACTAACACACCCCAACATGTTTTTAGGAACAGATTGGATCAGGCCAGAAAGGAGCCATGATTTAGCCAGATTAATGGCTATTCTTATTGTAATACTCATGAAGAACAGAGACTTTGTAATGGGTTTAGCAGATGTGGACATCTTAATGCCAGAGAGTCTCCCTGCCTAAAAGGGAATTGGAATCATCCAATATGTTTTCCCATCCTCTGGCCTGAGATTGAGTTGTCACAGGCTCCCAGACACTGCTCCAGGTGCCCCAGATGGTAGAGGCTGACACACTCTGAGCATGTCATTATGAACACATGCAAACCACATGAGGGTCACTAGCTTCTGGATTAAATGCATGGTACTACCCCTACCCTCAAAGGTCCCTAGGACACTGCTGGGAAAAGGAGGGGTGAGTGGGACCCCAGGTGCTGGGAGGTCTTGGGAAATTGAGGACCTGCGGGAAACCCTCAGGGAGAGGAAGCCAAGCAGACATTGGAGGAGTCCTCCAACAATGAGTTAAATGTGACAGAAAAATATATTCAAGTTCTGGCACTTTCTTCCTCTTTCTAATTTCAATACTGTTTGACTATTTGGCTTAGGATGCATATTTTTGAGATCAGGGTAGTACCATTAACTTTTCATTCTATCAGATAATTTAAAAATGATTTTATCTAGTTATTTTGCCAGTAGCATAATGACTTTGTCCAGCTAGCAATAAAACAAAGGCAAATGCTAACTTGGAACTGACAAATTCCTTGGATAATTCGTTTTCTTTATTTCACAAATCTAAGAACCTTATTAATCAAGACTTGTCACTGACTCTGATTTTAGAAGTTGAGCCCACCAGAATCCAGTTCTAAAAGAAAATCAGTATGTCTGCACCAGGCCAGCATTATCCTGATGCCTTGCATTGAAGAGAAGCCCTTTCTGTTGTTCCCAACATCAAAATAACAAACAAAAACAAAAAGAAACCAAAAGTCTCCTCCCGCCCCCCCGCCCCAATGTGATTTCGGTGGATTCAGAAGAATTTGTTCTCATTTCCTCTTCTACTTACTGGCTGGCTGTGAATCCTACAGTGGGAGCTTCATTCTGAAGCTCTGAATTCAATAGCAGTAGGATGGGCAACACTTCTAAACGTGCCCATTTAAGTGTCCCAAAAAGCGAAACATTTTGCCAGGAAAAAGGGAGAACTCACAAAGGCCCTGGGAACCCACAGTGGGTGTACCATTAGAGAAAATAGGGCATAGAAGTCTCGAGACAGTTTTTTTTTCCAGCCTGTTGCTGGGAAGATGTGTTACCTTAGGAACTGATGTCTCATAAGAGTGAAGTTTCTCCATCTGACAGATCATGATCATTCTTACCCTACATCTTATCCTTCCCTCGAAGGCTACTGAGAGAATAGAATGAAATGATAGTTTGAAAGGATTTTGAAAATCTGAAAGTCTTCTACAAATATGAACCATTGTTTTCTAAGGCAATTTCCTGGTCTTGTGTAAAGTAGAGCTGACCTTCCAGGGATATCAGGTACCAATAAATACACTGGAAGTGAGTCGAAATTATTTTAAAAAGAAGAATGATTTAAGCAAGGCCTGGTGGTGTGCCCCTATAGTCTCAGCTACTCCAGAGGCTAAAGAGGGAGAATTACTTAAACCCAGGAGTTTGAGGTTGCAGTGAGCTGTGATTTCACCACTGCACCCTATAGCTTGGGCATCAGAGCAAACCTTGTCTCGAAAGAAAGAAAAAGAAAGAGAGAAAGAAAGACAGAAAGAAAGAGAGAGAGAAAGAGAGAGAGAAAGAAAGAGAGAGAAAGAAAGAAAGAAAGAAAGAAAGAAAGAAAGAAAGAAAGAAAGAAAGAAAGAAGAAAAGAAAGAAAAGAAAGAGGAAGAAGAGTTGTCTATAAACAGTGCATGCATTTTTAGGAAGTCTCATCTTTTTTATGATACAACAAACACAGTGATGAAACTGCTAGACAGTAAGCCAGGAAGTTGAGTGGCTGTATGTTTGCAGTATCAGATGCTTAAGATAGGAGACACTTTATGGCTCAACCATAGAAACCCAACCTCTTATTTTGATTTATTTGAACCTTCACTTTTATGCTATCTTAACTAGCTAACCTTTCCAGAACTTCACTACATGCAAAAAGCTTCTGTTTTAAATCGTTCATTAAATTATTTCAGGTGTTAGAGTCAGAGGGTGACAGCCTTGGAAATAATAAAGATTAGAAAGAAAAGTCATTGAATATATTAGTCATTGATCCCCAGAGTTTGTGAAGATGAATTTATTAGACTCCAAATCCCCCCAATCAGGCCGTGGATTATCTGGACAATCAGAGGACTGGGGGTGAATAGTACAAGAAGCACGTCTAACAGAAAGATGTTTCCACCTGGAAGAATGGCTCAGTTCCAACCCTATTCCCTGTGGACTTGTTAATTGGATTTGTTCTTGCAGTTAAGGCAAAATCAGCATATATTCTAGTTAGTGGTTTCAGGCACTGCAAAATTGGAATTCTGCTCAAGGAAAGGTGGCCAAGAAATAAAGGCACTTTCTCAAGAGGTTTAGTCCTACTGGACTGAAAGAAAATTTACATGTTAAACAGAGCCAGAAAGGAAAGTGAAAGTTCTTTATGTCTAAATTTCATTTCTTGGGATGGGAGATTCAGATGCAATGTATTTAAGCATTTCCACGTACCAAAAAGGCATTAGGTTAGGTAGTCCTTTGGAGAAAGTGCATGCATACAAAATTGTGTGGCCACAAATCCAGCAGCTCATGTCCCATCTGAACACTATAGTCATATAATAATCTTCATAGATAAATCATACTGCTGTCTGACTTCTTAGGAGATGGTGCTACTGGCATTGCCATCAGTGAGTGCAGGTGTGCTAAAAGATCCCTGTAATGAAGAGTTCTTTCCACACTGGATGTGTGAAGACTGTTCTTCAATTTGCAGCTGCAGCTGTTATTGCACAGCCAGTGCAGCTGTCGGAATTAAAGTGTGTCTGGGGTTGCATACTGCTTGAGAAGAATCACCGCCCCCTTATGAGCCTGACAGGACCTGGGGAAAGTTCAAATAAAAGGGTGGGGATGGGGGTGGGGAGGGACATGAAGTAGCCAGCTTAGGTCTGCTGCTCTCCACCAGCAATCATAAACTCAAAAGGCTATGGGGCTAAGTGCAACATGGAATTAGATTGGATGCTAGAATAGAAAAGGGACTTTTAAGGTGGAAATGGTAAAATCTGAATCAAGTCTATAGTTTAGTTAATAGCATTATACTGGTGTTAATTGCTTAGTTTTGGTAAATACACTATGGTTATGTAAGATGTTAACATCAGGGGAGCTGAGTAAAGAGTATATGGGAAATATCTGAACTATCTTTGCAATTTTTCTGTAAATCTAAAATTCCTGTAAAAATGTTTACAATATTTGAAACAGTCTATGGCAGCTAGCATGTAATATGGAGGAGTTAAGTTGGCCAGGTTGGGCCCATCACAAACTAGTCAGCTCTTGTTCTGTCCAGAGAATGCCCAACTGTTCACCCCTAGCCCATTGCTGCCATGTGGAAATGCAGGCGGTAGCTTTATAGATTTTCTGACTTTTTCGAGCTTATTTAAAAGTGTGTGTATGTGATCCTGATTTTAAAACAGCAACTCAAACATTTAAAAACCCATTAAGGATGAAGAAAATACAGCTACTCTGTGAATAGCAAATGGCTCATGTTCATGATTTCTCTTCTAGACATCAGAGTGGTAAGTGTGCGAGAGAATTATTCCAGAAAACAGAGATTCCTAAGTCCTAACCTTGGGGGTTATAATTAGGTAGAGGTAGGGTCAAACCCAGAATTCTGCATTTTTAACACACCTCTTGGGTGATTTTGACATACGAAGTTCATAGATTTCACTCTGAGTAACACGCCTTTTAAAGAGATGGATTCCTCTTCCCCCAGCTTCATCATTCTCTTTAATTCAACATCTTATTCTTTCTCTCATCATCAGTGATGCAACCTCAAGGCCAGTGTTAAAAATCTAGGTCTAGGGCTAGGCTGTTCAATATGTGGATAATGGGAAGTTGAAATGTGGGGCTCTCTAACTGTAAAATATACACAGGATTTCAAAGATTGAGTACCAACTTAAAAATGTAAAATCTCAGGATAAATGTTTAATATTGCTTAAATGTTGAAATGGTAATATTTGACATATTATGTTAAAATATACTACTCAAATTCATTTCACTTGCTAGCAGAAAATGTAGCTCACATTTGTGATTCATATTTCTATTGGATGGTACTTGTCTAAGAACCTTTGGTGAAGTGTTGTTTTCAACACCTACTTGTACAACACTTACTTATACTTGTACAGTAACAAAAGGAGTACTTGGTGTTTAAAGTTCCCAGTTCTGCCCAAATCACCAGGACCAGAAATTTCACATGGCGTCTGGGGAAAATGAATACTTTATGCCTTGGCATCCCCCTCTCAGCAGCTGGCCGAGATGTGCAGCCCTCAGTTTCCTGGGCATGTCTGTCTCTGCCATCAGAAGCATGACTCAAAGACGTTAACATAATATGTCACAGAAGGATGGGACAAGAGCAGTTTATCAAAGGTACTGTTTCCAAGAGATACAAGGAAAGCTACAGATTGAGTTAGATATTAAGTCGGCACAGATTAAGGCAATGCCCTTGTTCTAATCTCAGATTAAGAAATAGTATTTTTCAGTAGACACCTATAATGAAGGGTTTTGGGAAACTTTTCAGACTGATGTTGGAGTCATTTAGTTAAGAGGAGACACCAAAACATGGACACAGAGATAGGATAGAAATCCTACTGTGAAAATAACAAGGGAGGACTGTGAGATCCCACTAGTCATTTGGGTTGAGCAGAACATCTCAAACTCTGTTTTCCGCCTCCTCCATTTATCAGATTTCCAAATACATTATGTGAGCACCTTCACTTCATTTGTAAAAGTATTCGATATATATATTTAAGGTGTATAATGTGTTTTGATATACTTGTAAGTATACTTATAACTAAGACTGTAGTGATCACTACAGTCAAGCAAATCAACACACCCATCATCTCATATAGTTGTCTTTCTTTTTTCTGTTTTTATTTGTGGTTAAATAGCGAAAATCTACTCTCTTGGCAAATTCCCAGACTACAATATCATTAACTGTAACCTTCATACTGTACATTAAATCTCTAGATTCATTTATCTTTCATAATTTCCACTTTGCACATTTTGATCTACATGTTCCCATTTCCCCTCACCCCTGGTAACTCCTGTTTCACTCTTTGTTTCTATGCTTCTAGTGGTTTAAGATTCCATATATAAGTGACATCATACAGTATTTTTCGTTCTGTGTCTAGCTTATTTCACTTAGCATAACGTCCTATAGTTTCATCCATGTTGTTACAAATGGCAAGATCTCCTTTTTAAAAGCTGAAAAACATTCTCGCTCGCTCTCTCTCACACACACACCAGAATTTCTTTTATCCATTCATCCATCGATGGACACTGAGGTTGCTTCCTTCTCTGGGCTATTGTGAATAGTGCTGCAGTGAACATGGGACTCTGGGCTATTGTGAATAGTGCCGCAGTGAACATGGGAGTGCAGATATCTTTATTTGGTGGTGATTTCATTTCCTTTGGGTATATACCCAGAAGAATTGCTGTGTCATATGGTAGTTCTATTAATTTTTTTAGGAACCTCCATACTATTTGCCACAACAGCTACGCCAACCTACATCTCCACCAACAGTGTACTAGGGTTCCCTTCTCTCCACATCCTTATCAACACTTGCTATTTTTCTTGTGTTTTTGATAAAGCCATCCTTACAGATGTGAGATGATATCTCACTGCAGTTTCGATTTGTATTTCTCTGATAATTAGTGATGCTGAGCACCTTTTCACATACCTTTGGCCATTTTTATGCCTTCTTTGAAGAAAGATCTATACAGGTCTTTGGTTTGTGTTTAAAAATAGGGTTATTTGGGGTTTTTTTCTTGCTGTTGAGCTGCGTAAGTTTCTTACATATTTTGGATATTAACCTCTTACAAGCTATATGCTTCACAAATATTTTCTCCCAAATCACAGGCTGCCTTTTTATTTTGTTGATAGTTTCCTTTGTTTTACAGAAACTTTTTACACAACAGCTTTACAGAAGTTCTTTAAAAATGTCTACATGCTTTAAGAGAAATTTTTTTTCATGTGTTTGATTCTTTTATACTTAACTAATCAAAATGCCATTTTGTAGGAACCATTTGATGTCCAAAAATATACCTGATCTCCACTTATAATTTTGTTTTCTTTCAACCTGAAGGTCCTCTTGTGTCTATACAGAAACCTTGCATTCAGGCCAGAACCCACACAGTTCAAGTAGTTTTACAACTTGGCAAGATGAACTTGACTGATTCCGTTTTAACAGCTGCCCCAGAATCTACATCTACCTGCTCATTTTTTTTGGAGATCCTTCTTTTGGTTTCACCTGCCTGGGTCATGTGTATTGATCTTTGTTGATTTTTTTTTTTTTAAAGAAATGTCTGCATTCAGCATCTCCTTTCCTTTGGCAATTATTTATCTCTTCTTTGTTTCAACCTTTTGTCAGCAGGCCCCCTGTCCCCAACCTCTGCTTTGGGTTTCCAAAGATCTTGCCATTCTCTGCTCCCATGCACTATCCACCTCTCATCAAGTTCAGCCTTCCTTTCAGATTAAACCCCCTACTTGCAAACATCTGCCTTTAGTCCAGGGTAAAGGCTTTCCTACTGCCTTGCTTTGATTCCCAAGGTTTTGCAAGTGCCTTTCAGATTGTTCTTCCTTCTTTCCCCTCCATTCTATCTGTGAGTAGCTCAGGTATGGAAAATCTACAGAGGCGTCATCTTTCCGATCAGTAATATCACACACCTGTAGCCATCAACACACCTGTAGAAAGGGTTGCATGTTATTAAAACAGAGATGGGCTAGGACACTTACCCACTTGGCCCCAATTCAGAAGATTATTTAGGACTATTCAAAACCAATGGACCTGGCAGCACATTCTAGTAGAACTATTCACAGCTCTGCCTCTTACTTTTGATTTGTTAATGAGCAGGAAATAAAAAACAATGTGCCAATAAGTACAGCTTTAATGACTTTGCAATATATGAACTTTCCAGCAAATGTCATTTTTATAAGATGGAATATGTAGACTGCACATAGGTCTAAGTCAGAGCTGATGCTTTTAACAGACACCTGAATACCCATTTGTCTTCAGGATTCCCATCTTTTACCACCTTGGTCCATTCAGTTTCCTACCCTCCCTATTCAGACAAAGATTTTCCCAAGATGCTTGGCACTCCCCCCACCTCAGCCTGCTTCTTGGGCCCAGACCCACATGGTATATTCCAAACCTTGTCAAAATGAACACGATTTGCATCTTGCTCCTTTGGGGTCTTCCTTTGGTGAGATGAGAGCTCTCTGAGACTAAGAGTCAGAACATGAAGTAGTGAGGCTTGAATGCCTCAGCACACTTCCAAAAGTAACACATTCTGAAAGAAGACAGGTGCATTAGAACCATAAAATAAGGATCAAAATGGACTAAAAGCTAGACATTAGAAGAGAGAGATGATAAATACATCAGAGACCTAGGTTAAATAAAATTGCTGTAACTGAGCATGAAATTAAACCCTAAGCCTCATAGCAATCGGAGGAAAAGGGGAAATATGCTTAGCCTTATGATTTTCAGTGTCTGATAAGAGAAGCTTAATAAGTTCTTTGGTAGTGACTTGTTTCTTTCCTAACAATAAATTCTTTGAGGGAGGTTTTCATTGGGTTTTTACATAAATGACAATATAGACTAAAAAGTGGCTTACAAAGATGTAGAAATGGTTTTCATGCAGCCATTTCTTACACTGACCTGCAATAAACACTGAGGGCAAGCTGTTTATTAAATCATAACTCTGGAGATATTTCTTTGGGAGTTTAGACCCATAACTTCCTGGTGATTTATCTTGACATACAGAGAGACCTCAAAGGGCCTAGAGAAATGGCAGTTAGCATGACTCAGAGATGCTCACTCTTGAGAACCGTTTGTATTGATTGCTAGGCAGAAGTGGGAGCCCAAGTCTGTGTTTGAAAGCAAAGTGAGCCATATGCTCTGATAGCAGGTATCAACACTGAAATTTTATCATGAGACGGTATGGTTTGAATGCATTCCCTCCAAAATTCAGGTATTGCCAATGTGATAATATTAAGAGGTGAAGCCTTTAAGAGGTGATGAGGTCATGAGGGCTCCTCCCTAGTGAATGGGATTAGGTGCCCTTATAAAAGTACTTGAAGAAGGGTGTTCACTCCCTCTTGCCCTTGTATCTTATGCTATGTGAAGACACAGCAAGAAGGTCCACACAAGATTCCAGTGACTTGGTCTTGGACTTCCCAGACTCCAGAACTTCGAGAAACAAATTTCCGTTCTTCCTAAGCTACCCAATCTGTGGTATTCTGTTACGGCAGCACTCACGGACTAAGACATGAGATAAACATTTATCTGGAAAGTAGGACTACTCTACCTTTCCCAGGTTCTAGGCTAAAAATCTCATATATATGTATATATATATGGGCAGAATTCACTGTGAGTAAATAATTACCTGAATAGCTATTAAAGCTTGAAATTTCCCACAAAGGTGAGGCAACTTTGGTCCAGAAACTTTTTTTTTTTTTTTTTTCCTGAGACGGAGTCTCGCTCTGTCGCCCAGGCTGGAGTGCAGTGGCCGGATCTCAGCTCATTACAAGCTCCGCCTCCTGGGTTCACGCCATTCTCCTGCCTCAGCCTCCCCAGTAGCTGGGATTACAGGCGCCCGCCACCTCGCCCGGCTAATTTTTTTTTGTATTTTTAGTAGAGACGGAGTTTCACCGTGTTAGCCAGGATGGTCTCGATCTCCTAACCTCGTGATCCGCCCGTCTCGGCCTCCCAAAGTGCTGGGATTACAGGCGTGAGCCACCGTGCCAGGCCTGGTCCAGAAACTTTTAAAGGCAGGTATTACCTGTGGGCATAAAATAATCTACCTATGGCACACTCTAAGGTAGTATTTTGAATTGTTCTTCTGAGAGGCTACAAAATGTAGCCTCATTTATTTTTGTGTCTGTCAGATGGAGACCTCTTTAGCAACAGAAATGGTTAATAGTTGCCTGGAGAAAGCCATTGTGCATGGTCCAACAGAGACTCAATTACAAAACATTATGCCAAATCATGGTCTTTCCTTTGAAATCACGGCCCAGAAGAAAGGGTTAGCATCAAAGAGGACCTTTCTAGCTGTTATTTTAACTTGTAAATATTCTAATCCCTAGGTGGCACTGGTTGGTATTAACCTGACACAGGGTATTGGTCACTAGCAACCTCCACTGCTTGAGCATGGATGTGTTGGGGAGCTTGTCACTACCCATCAGCAGGCTGCACCCCAGGAGCCAGCCTCTGACAATGGCAACAATCACCAAGGCTCAGGAGTAAGGTAGCACCATAACCACAGGGCTCCAGTGTGAGGCCTTGAATCTGGTTACTTCACTACACAGGTTAAACCAGGTGCCAAATAAGTTGCCTGTACCTAGAATAGGCAAGTGAATGTATTTGTAGAGTAAATAAATGGATGAATGTCACTGAGTATACGGTCAGCAAAAAACTCTGGATCTGGAGCCAGCTATCTCAGCTTGATAACCATACTGAGAGGAAACAGGCCATGACCCATGACTACAGCAGGCTTGGATGCACATAATACAATTGGACTCTGGATTCTTGGCATCTGAGAACCTTGAAATCCTCGTGACAAAACAAAAGATGATGGGAGGCCCAAACCAGTTGGTAGGACTGTGTATGGGTCAGATTAGGTTGAGGCCCTTCTGTTTGTAGGACTAGAAGAAGGCAAGAGCACTTTCCCATCCACTTTCTTTTTTCCCAGAGTGCTATCCTTGCCCATTTCGGTCATTTCCCCCACTTCCACTTTCAGTCATAGGTCACGTAAACAAAGGGAAGTGAGTGAGAATCTTCCAGGCCAGAGGTTCTCTGAGGTTTAAAAATATACCAATGCTGAGTCCATCCCAGAGATTCAGGTTTAACTGGCTGGAGGAACCCCAGGGAGTGGTATTTTTCACAAGTTCTCTAGATGGTTTTCAAGTGTAGCTGGGGTTGATAGCACCATCCCGGCCAGATATAAATCCCTCTCTCCTCCAGCACACACTTAATTCTTCATGTGAATAGTTAAGATGTATAAGAGCCATCTCCATTCCTTCCTTTAAAGAATCTGAAGGGTTATTTTCTCATATATTCACTTTTAAGTACAATTGTCTCTCGATATCTTCAGAGGACTGGTTCCACGATGCCCATGCAGATATCAAAATCTGAGGATGCTCAAGTCCCTTATATAAAATGGTATATGATGGGCATATCACCTATGCACCTTTCCCCATATGCTTTAAATCATCTATAGATTACAAATACCTAATACAATGTAAAAGCTACACAAATATCTGCCTTTACTTGTATTTTTTATTTTTATTTTTATTTTTTTAAGATGGAATCTCGCTCTGTTGCCCAGGCTGGAGTGCAGTGGCATGATCTGGGCTCACTCCAACCTTCACCTCCTGGGGTGAGTGATTCTCCTGCCCCAACCTCCCAAGTAGCTGGGATTACAGGCATGCACAACCATGCCCAGCTTATTTTTGTATTAGTAGAGACAGGGTTTTGCCATGTTGGCCAGGCTGGTCTTGAACTCCTGACCTAAGGTGATCCACCCCACCTCAGCCTCCCAAAGTGCTGGGATTACAGGCATGAGCCATTGCACCTGGCCTATTTTTAAAAAATATTTTTGATCTGTGGTTGAACCTGTGGATGCAGAGCCTACAGATACGGATGGCAGACTGTGTTGCAGAAGACTGCTTATCCAAAATGATGAGGTCTGAATTAATTGCCATTAAGAATATTCCTTGTGTTTAGGGAGCATAAGATCAAAAACACTATGATTTTATAAAGATGTTTTTATGTAAGATTTTTGCACAATGATATAAATTAGTGCTTTAAACCAATTATTACTCCATCCCCAAGCAAAAACAGCTGCAACTAATAAGTAACCAATGACTAAAAATTAAAAAGAAAAGCAACAAAAGTTCATGAGCAATCAGTAAGATTGCTATGACATCACCATGGATTCAAGTATGACCCTGCTAACCCCACTTACCTGGCCTGTGGATCACACTATCACCCCATAGCAGGCATGGCATGGAATCATCCCTAATTATTTCAAAATGGCAAGATTACTTTTTTGAAAGGATTGAGCCTTTTAAAACTTATTAGAACCATTCTGTGGTTTGCATGCTTTTTGAGATCAGACTCCCAGATTTTATATTGTTTTTCAAGGCAAATTGAAGTAGGGAGTGGGCTATTTCTCCTGAGCAGTGGTGAAAAGGGGAATTGGGACACTAAGATACTTCCCTATTTTTTTGTGTGTGATTATATTCTCACTCTGTCTTCATTTTCCCCAGAGTGAATAGTCTTCAGTCTTTTTGTTTGTTGAAAACCTTTCACGTGCAATTGTGCTATCATTGAAGATCTTCTCTAAATGTGTTAAAGAGAGGAAAACTGGCAGTAATGTTTCTCAATTAACATTTCCAACAATACAATTTTAAAAATATATTCAAAGCAAGAAATGTGTACCTGTACTAGTAACATGAACTCTATCCAGGATATTTTGGATGGATTCATTTAAAAGATGTAAGATGGAGAGAAAACACTTTTCTTTTATAGCTGTAGGACATTATTGAGCTCCTCGATGTGTTATTTTGAGATGAGAGGTTTTCAGAGAAAGAATGCAACCTTCCCTCAACCATATTCAGGAAAAGCTGTTAATCCATGTCTCGTCCTTGTCTTGCAGCCTTGCAACCCTCTTTGCTCCCCACCTACAGGATCCATGCAATGATGAGCTAACATCCCCAGCTAGCGCATCCAGTGCATCACTTGGTGGGCAAAACTTCCTCTTGTGATTCAATTTTAATAACTATAATTCTGCCTTACTCCTCTTATCTGAATATGGCAGAGATGGGCTAGCTGGCCAGCAAACCTGTTTCTTCTTCCTCCTGGACACTTAGCCGGTGGACACAGGTAGATTTGCTGAGTTAATGTGGCCATGTGGTCAATTCCTGACCAGTGGATTTTAGGCAGAAGTGGTAAGGGTCCCTTCCAGCCCTGGTCCATTAAAAACCTCCTACATGTGATCCTCAATGCTTTCCTCTCATAAGCTACACTTGACGATGGGAGATCCACAAGATGAAAGGAGCCTTGGTCACTGGGTAACTGAGTCACCCCTTAAAAAGAGGTGCTTATTAATCAAGAAATGTATGTGAGCAAGAGATTAACTCTGAGTTGAGCCACTGTGACTTGGGGGTTCTCTTGCATCTGTTACAGCAGCAAGAGTTACCTTAACCAATACATTGAATACCTGTTGCAATCTTCTTGGTTTTTCCAAGTCCTTTTGAGGACTAGGGCCCTACAATACTCTTATCAGCTGTCCCTACAGGTTTGGAGCCATCCCTAAACCCCAGCTGAGTGAACTGAACCTTGACAGCTGCTGTCTTAATGCTAAATATCCATCTGGCCTGTGGAGAATTTCTTACCTCTGTATTCTCTCATCACTGGACTGAGGTGCCAAAGTAGACGTGATATTCCAGTGCCAACTTCTTGTTTGCTTCTTTTCAGGTTTTCTGCTCAATCTCACCATAAGCCTGACTTCCCTGCCTCAATTGGTGCCCCCTCATTCCCTTGGTATATTTAATTCTATGTTCTGACACCTCCCAGTCTGTTTTATTTGAACCACTGGTGAACATCTCTTGCCCAAACTTTAGGCCAGTGGTTCTCAAAGTGTGGTCCCTGAGCCAACAGCATTAGCAGAAATTCAATTCTCAGGATGAATTCAAAATCTACTGAATCAGAAACTCTAAGGGTAGCTCAGCAATCTGTGTTTTAATAACCTCCCCCCTCCCACAGGTGATTTTGAAGCATCCTCAAGTTTCAGAACCACTGCTCTAGAATTCAATATTCTGGAACATGGCCTTCGGCCTTATCCACCAGGACAAACATTAGAAAGCAGTTGTGCTGTGATTTCTTCCAGCAGAAGAACATGTCTGGAATTTACCCAGATAATCCTGGTTTTTCCATTTGGTGGTGATCTTCAGATATCCCTTTGAAATGAAACTTAAGAGTTCCTAATACTAAGATAAAGCATTTTGATTAAGTACATGACCATAAATTACAGTGCTCTTCCAACATGAAACAGAGCTCTTCAGATCCTTTTATTGTGCGTTTTCTTTTTAACATAGCCATGAAAATTAGATCACCGCTAGAAAGCCAAGAGCAAGATCCATATTTTCTGGAAAAATATGCTGAGCTTAAATCTCAGTGTGCTGCTGATGAGGTCACCTTTCATCTCTAAAGGGTATTTGATGCTGACTAAATAATGTTTAAGGTTGCAGAATTGACTCTGAAAACACCAATTTTCCTTTTAAAAATGTTTTATCAAACAGTGGTCCCTGGGGATAATTAAGTGATGAATATCCTAGTTCCTTCAAAAAGTCAACATACTAAAATATGTAGTGGGTCACTTTGAGACTGGTTTCCTTAAGAAGGTGACAACTTGGTGAGGATGATGAGACACTACAAGTATTGGTCTTTTCCTCTGACAGCCTTAATTACCACGGAATGTTTATTCAGAGTGTTTGCAAAAGTAAAGACTCCCTGGAGAAAATGATATTTGAAAGCCAGGTAATCTTTGGAAAGCAGACTGAAAAGAAACTAAAAATAAACATTTTTAAGTACATGGAAAAATGGACAGTGTCAACACTGCGAAAAAGATTCCACAATCTCACACTAATGATGTGCAGGAATAGTTGAGAGTTTTCTATTTGTGTCTTAAATATTTTATGGTAACTTTGAAAGATTTCCAAAACTCAACAAGGCACCAAGAAAAGTATCATTTTGTGGGTTAGAGTCAAAGTTCAAAGCATAACCAGTGCAGCCTCATGGAGGTTACAGCCTAAACGAGCCTCCACCGTTCCTGAGTCCCAGACTTGGTCATTGTCAAGCCCATGTAGATGGGGAAGCATTTTGCATGCAGGAATTTATGTTTGGCATTCATTTTCCAGCTCTGACTGTAATACAAACTCTGAGAAGTAAATATGTTTAGACCTGAAGGGTGTTTTCTTGCCCATGTTTGAGCAATGATGCAGATTCCTATGAAAAAAATATCAAATAAACAATAAAGGCAAGAGAAGGGAAAGTCTGAGGATATTCAACTTATTTAAGACAAGCACAACAAATCTCAACCAACCCCTTCAGATTTCTTTTCAGACAGGAGCAATAGAGGCTAGTTCTTATTTACACGGTTGGCTTCTAGTCCAGATATGTTTATTTCCAAAAACGTTTTAGATTCCTTAAAGTAAAAGGTTGAGATCATTGTCATCGGCAGCAGCATCGCCAATCTGTGTGAGATGTTTATGCTTTTTTTTTAGTTCAGTTAATCCTTGGAAAGTGTGACCAAAGGCTTTTGATACTGTGCTTCCATCTGGTTTTAAAATGCCTACATCTTTTGAAGGAAGACACTCCAGCAGTGGAGCTATACCAAAACCTCAACCTTGTTCAAAGGCATCTCAGTATCATTCTCTAAAGTTTTTGATAAATTATCATCATCAAAATTGATTAACACCATGTTTACATGGAGCTCTGTGCTATATAATAAATTAGCAGGGAGCTATATTTCTAAAAACTTAAGACTTGAGATAGCACACCCAAGGATGGACATTAGAGAAATATGCACTACCAGCCAAACCATGTTTAGTCATAAATATAAACAAAGCAAGCACCTATAGAAAATATTAATATCAGGCCAGGCGCGGTGGCTCAAGCCTGTAATCCCAGCACTTTGGGAGGCCGAGACGGGCGGATCACGAGGTCAGGAGATCGAGACTATCCTGGCTAACATGGTGAAACCCCGTCTCTACTAAAAAATACAAAAAAACTAGCCGGGCGAGGTGGCGGGCGCCTGTAATCCCAGCTACTCGGGAGGCTGAGGCAGGAGAATGGCGTGAACCCGGGAGGCGGAGCTTGTAGTGAGCTGAGATCCGGCCACTGCACTCCAGCCTGGGCGACAGAGCGAGACTCTGTCTCAAAAAAAAAAAAAAAAGAAAGAAAATATTAATATCATACATGATGTGGTATAAGGAGCAGTAATGGCTATTGCAAGCTTAAATGGAACAACCGTTATAACATACACAAAACACACACCACACACATATACACGCACATACACATACACACTTTCCTGGTTTTAGCACTACATGGAGATCTTCCTTATGGGTGGGTTAAAAGTCTGCTCGTGTTTGTTACACCTTTGCCCACAAGGTTGGATCCCAGGAATGTATTTCTCCTTTTTTGTTTTAAAGAACCTCTTTCCAACCAATGAGTATTTAAAAGACTCCTCCCATGAGCTTGCAAATGGTACCAGGACAGAGGATGCTGATTTTTGCAAAGATAATCATAAGCCTTCAAGTTCGAGAAACAGAGCTACCTTATCCCAGAGTGACAGCCAATATTTTGCAGAAGATATTAGAGGAAAGCGGTATCTTCCATAGAAATCAATTCATAAAGACATCATCTTCGAAACCTGCAATTGGACAAATTATAAGCCAAAAAGTAAAATTTAATAATGAAGACACCAAAGCAAGAAGCAGACACCTAAACGTGGATAACAGTGTTTGAGGCAAGATTACCATGGAACATGCAAGAGGCTCTAGACCAGACCAAAAGAGAGATGGCTCCCTTAGCCCCACTGGTTAAAGGCTGTCTCTGGGGCCTCTGTGAGAAGGGAATCAGGAATGCTATAAAGCTTAGGGTATACCTTTTTATTAATTGCATGCAGTTAATATTTGAAAATTACATTGGCTCTCACTTCAGAGTATGGGCCTAATCATTCTCATCAAGCCCTTTTATCATCTTCATAAAGTCTTCAGTTAAAAATTAATGCAGAGGTAAGGGACTGTCAGTTTTATTATTTGGATTATGTAAATATGTACCTTCATAATTCAAATAATTGAAATAAAATGGTTTAATTGTAAACAAGAAAAAAGAGAAAAAATCTATAGGAATAAATATAAAGAGATACCAAGGTTGAGAACCCAGTTGGCTACTACAATGAAGTTATGTGAGAAGAATGGAAAATACCTAGTGAATGGCCCCATTAGAGATGTCTACGTAGGTGGGCCCTACATCCCATGGTATCCAAGTTTTCTTGCTTTTCAGCTTAAACCTCCATACAGATGCTGCCATTTGATTTCCTGCTTTATGGGAACTACCTCCCAATGCCCTTGTCTCCCCAATGGCAAGGCTGAGAGATGCCTCTTCCCTTCCCCTGAGTAGTCATCTCTTCAGTCACTTCTATTCCTTATTCCCCCATCCCTGTCCTGACTAAAATCACGTACTCATCTCTGCTTTTATTAGGAGAATAACTGGTTTGCAACGAATGATACCTCCTCTTCTACTGGGACTCTGTTCTTTCCTCTTACAGAACCCAAGTAAAGCAATGTCTTAAACATGAAACAAACACACCATCCACTTGGCAAGTACTGCTCATGGGTACTAATGGGAGTTTGGTTACCAAGCTTATCTAGCTCAGCCCTGGGCTTGGTGAACACAAGCTATACAGACAAAATAGAAATGTGGTAGTGAACAGGAAAGGGAAGAGGCATTCTAGATTCTGTGCATAGGCACAGGGAAGATCAGAAGTTTGTTCATTCATTTAACAACTGCTTATTAAACTTACACTGTGTCAGGTGCTATGCTAGTCAATGCGGATACACAAGAAACAAAAACAAATGAACAAGTGCAGATGAGAAAGATCTTTAGGAAAGGAATGGGAAGCCCATGAGATGGAGAAGGGCATCATTATAGCCTAAGCAGAACAATACTTCCTCAAATCCATTAAGGATTGGCAAGAGGGCTGATGAACACAGAGATTGAGAGATAGTCTCGGTGAAAATTCTCCATAGCCTTGACCATTGGTTCCTACCCATTTTCTCTGCTGCAATATTCATAGCAATGGAATTCACAACAGGCTATATATCCTCATGGGTATGACCAAGTACAGAAGACAGGGTTAATTATAACAGAAAATCCAAAATAATGGCTTAAACAAAAAGAACCTCTCTATGTCCACCTTGATCTTGATCTCTAGCTCTGTATTTCTAGAGTCCAGGGTTGGAACAAAGCTCCATGGTCATTACTAACCCATCTATCTCTATACCTACCATCCTAGAGTCTGGTTTCTAACCTAAAGTCACTTTGTGGTCCCAAATGGCTGCTGGTGAACCAATCATTACATCCATAGTACAGGCAACAGGAAGAAGAAATCCAAAGCGAGCCACAAGGCTCACTTCCCAGTTAAGTCTGCTTCCTTTAAGCAATCTTTCTAGAAGTCTCAGACATTATTTCCCGTTCTATTTCATTAGCCAGAACTTGGACTTGGTCATATTGCCATACTTAGTTGGAGAGGAGGCTGGGCACATTGCCACCACAAAATAGAAGTTTTGCTAGAGGGAAGAGGAGACTGGGGAAGCAGCCAGGTCTACCTCTGCCGTACCAGGGTTACACACCCATTTCCAAAGCACTAGCACCAACTCCACCCCTCTCTCTACTCCTCAAGTAAATACATAAATCAAAGAGGAATATTATTATAGGGCTAACCTTATACCTACATTAGCTGGCTTTTTAAGAATAAACTATTTGCAAACTTTAGGGATTTATGTGCTATTATCCTGACATACCTCAAAATCCACTGTAATTTACCAAAGTGTTGTGACATTATGACTGAGAACTCTGCCTGTGTAAAGTAGGTAGCTTTGTTGATGAAAAAAATGGATTGAGAAAATGTGAAGGCAAAAGTGGCAGGATGGATTCTGCAGAAAGATGACTTACTTTTAGAAAAGATGTGAGAAGTAAAACCATTATTCAGAGGCTTTGTCTAGGAATGTTAGCAATCTGGTTATGGTGGTTGTAATGGAAATACTACTGGCCTCCTGAGGTATTAACGAAATACTCTTGGCCTCAGGGCCTCTCACAGAACACCAAATGCAGTGTGTGTTAGCTTGGTGGCCCCTACTGGACCATGCCTCCTGGAATTCATGCTTTTGTGAAGCCCCTTCCCGTGAATCTGGGCTGTCCTGGGACCACTTAAACCAGAAGTGAAACTGTGCCAGTGGTCAGCCTACCTTTACGGAGTCCTAGAAGTTTATTTTTGCTTCTCGGATCCTTGAGTTGCCATGTAAGGAAGTCTGGCTACTCCACTGGAGAGGCCACATAGAGAAGTCCCACGACTACATGAAGAGAGAGAGAACCCAGTAGTCCTGGCATTCCATGAAAGTACAGACCTCCAAACTCTCCACCAGTCAATTGCAGTCACACAATGGCCACTGGCAAGCCCACATTACACAATCATTAGCAAATAAAATGGTTGCTTTTTTAAAGTCACTACATTTTAGAATGGTTTGTTACCCAGCAATTAAATAACTAAAATGTCACTACCCCAAAACATATCTTCAGGCTTATGATGGGACCCCAGCCAATGTGGCCATTACAGCTTGTGCTGCCACTGCTGTGACTGCCAAGACAGCCCAAGCTGGCCTCTGCAACTGCAGCCAAGGGAGTCGGTGCCCTCTGGACCCCTCCAGTCTCCCACCAGTACCACTGCCCCACGTATACCCCTGGAATGTGCTTTCTTCCAGATATTATGACTCTGGCAGGAGCACACTTTGCCCTGTATCCCCAGTCCAGTCTCCCAACAGGAACTCATGCCACCCCTTCCCCAACTTTGGAACATGCACCTCAAGACAGCCAGTCTAATATATGTATGTGTGTGTGTAGAGTCAGGAGGATAGTTCTAACTGCACATGGGTCAAGGCCTGTCCTGGAACCAAGGCCAGAAAAATGAGCTCCTGGCATCGTCAGTTGGAATCTGCAATGCATTTCCCCATAAAAGCACTGTTGTAGATGATTTTAGGTCTTGTAGTACCACTCAGCTATATCGCCAATTAAATCGACATTTGGGGGCTGGTCTGGGAACATAACTACCCTTTATAACCTTAATCCGAATGAGAAACAAAATCCAAATAACTGGCTGAAAAATCAACCTTTGCAAGTAACCTGATTATAAGTCAGAAACTCATCCTATCTTGAATACCAATTTCATAGTAGATGCTGTAGGGAAAATAAAAGTTTGAGGCTTCTTCCCAAGAAGTTACATTTTATTTGGAAGATGAAGACACACAAGAACAAACAAACAGACCAGGCAGTATATAAGCAAGTCTTAAACTGTGTGGGACTGACAATTAAGTGCTTCAGAGTTGCAAAAGCAAGCCCAAAACTTTCTTTTCCATTGTTGATTTACATTGGCTTCTAGATACCTGTTTTGAGATGTCTTGTGGACTCAGTGTTATTCACAATTGCCCAAGTGCTAGTTCACTGTTAATGGAAAACAGGTGGGTAGGTACAGGAGGCGTGTGGATCCACCTGGCTATAGAGAATAGGTGAGTTCTGGGGCTTAGGGATTAGCTACAGGAGGGGAGTAGCCAGGTGGCTTCATAGAAACTCAGGCGTCTTTATAGCTGGCCTCATGGAGAGCCACCAAAGAGGTCCCACTACTGTGCTTCTCAGCTTGTGATCTGGGAACATTTGTATCAGAATCACATTGGGGTGCTTACTAAACATGCTAATTCTTGGACCCCAGTCCAGATACAAGGAACCAGACTATCTTGAGGGGGAGGCTTGAAAATCTGCATTATTGATAAACTCCCTGATTGTTGTGCTAATTAAAGTTTGAAAGCTGCTATTCCAAACAAAGCTGTCCACTGTCCCAGAGATGGAAGAGTCCTGCTAAGATCCCCAGGAGTATTTTCCACTGGGAAGCTATCATTAGTCCAGATTGCTAGCCTTAGCTCCTTACAGGCTCAACTTTTGTAGCCTTTGCTACCTCCAGCCAATTTTCTTGGAGAAAACAAATATGTTCAAAGAGCCAGAGAGGAGAAGGGGGAGGCTTTCATACACTCCCCCACCATTTTTTGGCTCTATTTCCATCCCAGCCCAGCACTGCATATACACTAAAAACATGTCTAAGGCATCTGGACTGAAACCCAGCATCTGTTATAAGAAAAATGAGATTTTCAAGTGAGGCCTTTTTGGTGTGGGATGGTGCCAAGTGAGATGGGGCCTCCCAGGTAGACTGTATCACATGGAAACTTAAAAACAAGTTTCCCCAGGACTGGAAAATGTGCTCTGAGCAGGATTCCAGAATTCATGCGAGAATATGCTCCACTCTTTGCTTGGGGCTCTTGCCTCAAATGACTGTTATCAGGACCATCCTACTGTCCTGCAGGGCACCCGGGCCCTTCACCATCAATGTGCAGGCATCCCAGAGCCAGTGTCACACAGCCTGCTGAGCATTGTGTTGGTTTCACCGTTCAGAAGTAATTTTAGAATGAGGCATCCATGCCCATGTAGCTGGGCAACCGTGAGGTAGCAACCTGGAGTAGTTGCTCCCTGCTCCCCCACACTCATCCCCACCTCAGCAATAATGTGAACACCTGGGAATTTTGTCTCTATCACCCCCAGGAAGGAAGGCTGCTGCCCAAGCATGGATGACAAGAGAATTAAACGCTTGGCATCTCCCGTTCAGAAGCCTAGGCCTAAGATAAACAAAATTGGATAACTATGTAATTAGAATTATTTTCCCTTCCCTCTGACACCATCCCTTACCATGGACTAGGGAAAGTTATCCCGACTGAGAGAAAGGACAGTCAGAAGGGAAGGAAGATGGCAGTCCAGTGGGTCATAGTGGCGAGGGCTTCCCCACCACTGGGCAGGTCCCAGTCAAGTCTGAGAATCTCAGGGAGGTGGGGTCCCTGCCCTTGGCCCTGGGCTGTTTGCTCAGATGTCAGAAGTCTGGATGGAACAATATACATCTCGGAATGTCAGCCAGCAAAGAAGGCAGGCAGGACTCAGACTCATTTCTCCCCTCCCCAACACCTTAGAACTACATCATCAACTGGGACTTAGCCGCAATGCTGGGAAAGGGGATGGGGCTCGAAATGGAAATGAAGTTCAGATAGGTTCAGAAAGGTCGCAGACATTCACCTTTCCCACATGTCCACATTTCTGGCATACTTATTACTAGCTTTCGAAAATTTGTAAACAGCACACAGGTCATGGTAATAAGCGCATGAGGCAAAGTGCTGAGGTTGGAAAAACCTTCATCCTGGCTCCCTTAAGGCTGCGTCAGTTAGGAGAACAAACCTGCCCATTTGGTCCTGAAAGGAGTTCAGACAGAGCCTGCACAGCCCCCTCAGATTCCTCCTAATTTGACATCTACGGCATGGCTGATTTTCTGGAGCACCGCAGGTGAGGCGAATGTTCCAAAACTCCTCCTCATCTGAAAAGGACAAACAGAACCTTGCTAATATGAATGGGCCTCATCCTACACTCAGGGTGTTTTGATCATTGCCTGAGAAATGGCATAAAAGGCCTTTAAAAATAGAAAACACTATAAACGTGCCATCAAGTGACTTATTGGACCCTGATGTGGTCATCTTAGGATGCCAAAGCTATCAATCAAAGCCTGGAATTTCCTAAAATTCAATATTTTGCTAATGATATTTACATTAAGTCTGGGATTCAAATCTGTACATTGTCAAAACATTCTGGCAAGACATGATGCTCTAAGAACCTTCATATTTTATCAAAAATATGGTTGGGTTTTTGAGATTATAAAGTTGTGTATTGCATTTGCACCTTCCTTTTCTCTTTTCTCTGTTTTCCTGTTTGTATGTTTCTCAGTCTCACTGTCCACATAATTTTTATTTTTTTTCCCGAGATGGAGTCACAGCCTGTAGCCCAGGCTGTAGTGCAATGGCGTCATCTCGGCTCACTGCAACCTCAGCCTCCCTAGTAGCTGTGATTACAGGAGCCTGCCACCACGTCCAGCTATTTTTGTGTTTTTAATAGAGACGGGGCTTCACCATGTTGGCCAGGCTGGTCGCGAACCCCTGATCTCATGATCCACCTGCCTCAGCCTCCCCAAGTGCTGGGATTACAGGCGTGAGCCACCGCACCTGGCCCACTGTCCATATAATTCTTTTTCTCTTCTCATTTACTTTTTTTCATTTCTTCTATTTTACGTTTCCTCCTCACCTTAAAAAGAGGGTTACTCTTTTCCCTTCAGCTTCTCGTTTTTAACTCTTCTTCATTCCCTTATTGTTAGTTCTATTACTTCAAATAGTATTAATAGCTTTTTCTGAGTACTTAGTATATGCTGTGCTCCCTGATGTGATTTTAGAGGAGGGAAATGAGACTCAAAAACCGAGTGACCTGACCAAGGACACACAGGTGGGAATTGGAGAACTGGGGCTCAGGTGGAAACATCTAGCGTCTAGAGCCCATCCCTGCTTTGTCTCCTTCAGTCATGCCCTATTCTACTTCTCAACCTCCTTTACCTTGGTTACCCCTGGCTGTGTCTCCATATTCTTCTTCTTACTGACCCCTTACTCCCCAAACCACACATGCTGAGATCTACCCCTTGCCCAAGTCCAGTGTGTAGCTGAGAGGCACTATATATATGTATATATATCTCCTGCCTTTCTCTCCTATCTCACGCCCATCTGGGGAACATGCTCAAATGTCACCTTTCAGGTCATACTTTCAACCAAAAGCCTTCCTTTCTTCCCATGCTATGGCAATTCAGAGCCAACGTTTGCTTCGAATAGGTTTTTCACCGTGGCTTTCTGATGTTTCTTCCCTCTTCTACATATGAGTGAGTGAGTGTGAGTGTGTGCGTGTGTGAGAGAGAGAGAGAGATACAGTGCACCAGATTCAGGTTTTTTTCTGAAAAGCTTCTTTGAGAAAAATAAAAAAATCTACTACTGCTACTTTGATGCTTGCTAAGTCTCTCAAAACCGAATGCCCTTAGTGGGCCCTTCCACTGCCTGGCAGTCGTTCTGTTCCCCCGTGGTCCTTGCATATGATCCTCACCCTCAGTTGGTGACCTGGCTTCCTAAACAACCCAGTAAAGGAAAGAAATCAGAGTATAACTCCCTCAGTGGGCTCTCATCTCAGCGTCGAACGCACCCACCAGCCTCTGCCTCCTGCTTACAGCGCTCTTAATCCTCCTTCCGGCTTGTTAAGGTGGAAGACGCCCACGCATGCTCCGTGGAGCCGGCCTGTCACCGGGCGACTCCTATTTATAACCCCCGTGCTCAGCGATGTTGCTCTCCTGCGCCTTCCCTTCTCTCTTGAG
This sequence comes from Colobus angolensis palliatus, assembly GCF_000951035.1. Classification (NCBI taxonomy): domain Eukaryota; kingdom Metazoa; phylum Chordata; class Mammalia; order Primates; family Cercopithecidae; genus Colobus; species Colobus angolensis. The sequence continues at coordinate 5,827,372 of NW_012118376.1, forward strand.
CTCTCACCTTTGCGGTCTGCACTGGTATCAGCTCCAACGTCATGAAGATACACTGTTGTAGCTCTCTTTTTTTTTTTCTTTTCTTTTTTTTTTTTAAAGGGGCTTCGGGGGTGGGGGAGGAAGGAGGGAGAAATAGAAAAGAAGAAGAAAGAAGAAGGGATAAAGGAAGGGAGGGAGGGAAGGGGCAGGGAGGGGGGAAAAAAAAGCTTTTTTCTTAACTCCTCTTACCTCTCTGGCTTTTGTTGATTTCTTTACCTTTGAGGCAAAACTCCAACAAGTCTTATTTTTGTGGTCTCTAATTTCACCTCTCCACCCCGTCTCTCAATTCTCCACTCATCAGGCTTGGTCCACCAACAACTCTACCAAAGTTCACCTACAGGTGACACCAACGACTTCCAGGCTGTAGACAATGTGTAAATTTAATGGACAGTTTTCAGGAGCATGTGACACAGCAGATCAACTCCCCTCTGCTTCGAACACTTTTCTGGCTTGGTTTCCAATACACCACTCTCTGGTTTTCCTCTTCCTTCCTGGCTGACCCTTATCAGATTCTTCCTATCTCCCTAATTTCTATACCAGTGGTTTCCAAAATTTAGTAAGCAAAAGAAACACCTGAAGGGCTTGTTACAACAAGGCGCAGGGCCTCACTCCAGGTGTTTCTGATTTAGTAGGTGTAGGTGCGCCCAAGAATTGCATATCTAACAAGTTCCCAGGTGGTGCTGATGTTGATCAGTGGTTGGTATTTTGAGTAGCACTACCTAAACTTTTCTAACGTTATTCAATTCAGTGACATTATGCCCTTTCACTGTTTTAAATACATGCTGAAAACTGTACCTTACATTTCTAGTCAAGTCCTGTCCTCTGACCTCTGGAGTCTAATTGACCTCCCTGATTTGATGGCTAATGGCAACTCAATATGCTCAACCCTGAGCTCCTAAGTCTCTCCCAAAGCCTACCTCTTCCATGATTTTTCCCCTTTCCAATCTATGGCAACTTCAACCTTTTAATTGCTCAGATCAAAAACCTGGGAGTCATCCAAGATTTCTCTTTAGTTTTACACCCCACTTCAATCTTCTAAGTCATTCGAATGGGTTGGGCGCGGTGGCTCACGCCTGTAATCCCAGCACTTTGGGAGGCTGAGGTGGGCAGATCACGAGATCAGGAGATCGAGACTATCCTGGCTAACACGGTGAAACCCTGTCTCTACTAAAAATATTAAAAAATTAGCCGGGAGTGATGGTGGGCACCTGTAGTCCAGCTACTGGGGAGGCTGAAGCAGGAGAATGGCGTGCACCCGGGAGGCAGAGCTTGCAGTGAGCCGAGATCACGCCACTGCACTCCAGCCTGGATGACAGAGCGAGACTCCGTCTCAAAAAATAACTCGAATGGCTTTAATGTCTTTTACATCTGAAATCCAACCACTTCTCACCATCTCTATTTCTGACACCTTGGTCCACACTAGCATTATCTCTGTGGTAGATTATTATAGTCCTTTCTTAACTGTCTTCTCAGCTTCTGCATTCTCTGCTGTAGTCTATTCTTAATAAAGCCATTGGAATGATCCAGGTGATTCCCAGCCATTTTGCTTCAAGACAATGTCATCAGATGGTACCCTTGAAATGAGAAGTGCTTCTTGGTACCACCACTGCTGAATGAAAACATTTGTGTGTCCTTAGGCTTTTGCTCCAACTCTATACAATGTTGACTTTTTTTAAAAAACTTGTAACAAGTGACCATTATATGGATAACATATCAGGTATATAGACGTACTGAACTTTAAGAAAACCCCAGTATAGTGGTCGGGCTTAAAAATGCAGCAGATCCTCCAATAACTGTTTTGTTCAATATAATTTCCTTATGTTGATGAGAAAAAATAATTCCCAGCTATGGCCACTGTCTGTGTGGAGTTTGCATGTTCTCCCCATGTCTGAGTTTTCTCTGAGTACTGTGGTTTCCATCCACATCCTGAAGCTGAGCCCATGAGGCAAATTGGTGTCTAAATTATCACCATCTGTGTGCTGTGGGTGTGCGTGTGCCCTGAGATGGGATGGTAGTGATCTGTCCAGGTTAGTTCCCACTTTGCACCCTGAGCTGCCAGGATAGGGTCCTGCCACATGTGACCCCAAACTGAAATAATTAGGTAAATTTTTTTTTATTAATCTTACATGTATGTATAAGTCACCTTTATTTCAAAGTTTAAAATTAGAAGTGTTCTGGTTTTTATTTCAAAGTTTGGTGATGTTTCTGTGACCAGAAATGTGTTATAGGAATTTAACTCTTGTTTATATCAATTAACCTATGGTAAAATCGATTTCCTTATGTTTTGCTTAAAGTCCCAGTTTCCAAGAACCAGTCAACAACTTTGAAGACTTTACTGTACCTTCTCTAGGCTGAGTCTTTAAATGAAACCCTTTTACTATCATTGATTTAAACTTAAGCCACATAGTTAAGTGTGCACTCTAAGACAGACTGGAGGGCTCAAATCTTTGCTACAACGTTACCTGGTGCGAGTTACTGAAAGCTACAATAATTTCCTTGTCTTGTTGAGATTGTGGATTAATTCCTATAAAGGACTTAAGACAGTACCTGACATAGAGCAGGTGTTGCTCAACTATAGTTATGGTGGTTATTCAGTTCAGAAAACTACAGAATGACTTGTGTGCAACCTTTTGCATTTGCAGACCAGAATCTATTTTGTTTTTGTTTTTTGTTTTGGAGTCTCCCTCTGTCACCCAGGCACCAACTCAGCTCACTGCAACCTCTGCCTCCCTGATTCAAGCGATTCTTCTGCCTCAGCCTCCCAGTAGCTGGGACTATAGGTGTGTGCCACCACACCTGATTGATTTTTTTTGGTATTTTTAGTAGAGACGGGGTTTCACTGTGTTAGCCAAGATGGTCTCCATCTCCTGACCTCATGATCTACCCGCCTCGGCCTCCCAAAGTGCTGGGATTGCATGCGTGAGTCACCATGCCCCGCTTAGAATATCTTTGACCTCTCTTAGTCATAAGGGAAATTTTAATTGAACTTAACCATGTAAAGGTCAACTCTCTGAAGAGTGTTTTATAGGGACAGTTATTTTTTAATGAATTATTCAGTGGGGAAACAATAGACCTTCCCTCCCATTAGATACCCTTTCCTATGTATTTTCAAAGGGAAATTCTTGATGTTTCAAGGATCTTCTTTGGCAGTTTCTTTCATGCCTATCCTGATTTCTGGATGTGAAAGATCATCCTTCTGTCAGACTGAGGCAGTCACTTGATACCCTAGATTTCCTGGGCCACATACTTAAAAAGCCTGTGCAAACAGAACCAGAATAGCTGTGACGGTGTGTATCTGTGTGTGTACCAAGGAGAGATCAAGCTTTCAGAATGAACATTGCTTAGACAGTGTCTAAGGAGATGTGCTTAGAAAGTGTGTAAACTCATTTTCACAGGCTTATGGAAAACCTGACTCCTTCAAAGTACACCCTCAAAGTTGGGGGCTTTGGTGCATAGCTGGTACCTCACCTGGGCTCACTTAGCTTCCAGCAAAAGTTTGACATTTATTACCAAGATGATTCCTTACCCAAAGGATGTTTGTTTGGAGATTAGCAATTTAAAGTCAATTTGCCTAGCAATGCAGAAGAAAGCTGCAGACAAGAACAAGAAGACATAAAAAAGGCTTTGCTGAATCCCATTATTACTAGATCTTCATCCAATCACTGTTTTTTTTAAAGGTGAGCTGAGCTGGAACTGCCTTTAGCTGCTGACTTGGAAAAACTCACTTTTCTCTACCTAATTGTGTGTGTGTGTGTGTATGTCTGGCATTTCCAAGTCATGCTGAAGCAATTGCTAGTACCTCAGTTGACTTGTTGCTAAGTCAGCATGTGGCTACACAGTTCTAGAATTGGTCAAGAGTCCTCTTGGAAGTTGAGTCACAACCCTCCTAGGACTGAGGATTCTTGTTACTGCTTGCTCAGACACCAACATATCCACATCCATACACATAACTGGAACATGTTATGTTCTATTCTGTGTAGATTGTCTAGTTAATAACAATGCTAACAGCATATATTTATTGACTCCTGACTGCCTCTGGCATCGTACAAAAAGAGTTCTATGTATTATTCCTTTTCAGGGCTGGCTTCATGGGTGAGTGACCAGTGTAATTATGCAGCATCCATCCTCAGAAGAGCCTCACACTTGAAGTTGAATGCTATGCATTTCTTTAAAATCCCCAATTTTATATTTGAATTTGTGTTAAAGTGCCATCCAATGGGACAAAGCAGCATGCATGCACCAGGGTCTAAGACTTAGTTCAAACATCATTCAGCCTCCCACTCTTTCTCTGCACCAAACCCTGCCCCCTCTCTGAGCTCCCATACAGCAAATACTGAGGCCCTTTAGCCACTGACAAGGGACTTAGCATAAGGAGGGTGGGGATCAGCCACAAGTGCCCCATGGTGTCTTGGGGGCATGGTAGCAACTGTCCCCATGCTGGGCTGGCAAACCAATGAGCAACAGGTGGCTCTGCTGGGGAGAGTTTCTTACCACCCCTGATCCATGGACTGAGTCACTTTAAAGAGGTTGCAATCCCTAGGGGATCGCCTCTCTGCCATGGGTTGGACAGAAGGATCATGAGAAGAGGAGCTGCTTGACCCAGTTTCCCTACCTCCAGCTAGTGCCTTGCAGGAGGGAGAGCTCAGCAGCCAGTAGTCCATATGCAAAGCACCAAGTCACAAGGAGGGGTTCTCAGGTACCTGGGATAGTGTGAGAGTCTGTGGTCACCCAGCACCAGCAGTATCCCATGCTCAGGACAGCAGAAGAAAAGAAATTTCTATCTTAGTACCTGTAATGACACTTTCTCCTGCTTTTTGAGCAAAGAAGCCTGCATTTTCATTTTGGCTTGAGCCCTGTAAACTGTAGCCAACACTGTGTTTTTTGAATTTAATACAAATCCTGTGTTGATGGCAAGGTCACAAAGCCACAATGATGGAGGGTGGTATTCAAATCCAAACAGACCCACTACGAACCAGTTGGTAACAACCCTCCTACACTGCTCTCAAGTCATGGCCCATTGGATTGTACATTACTCCCCTCAGTTGTCTAACCCTGTCTGTTTGCACAGCCTGAAATGTCTTCTCACTTATGCACACTGTAAAATCTATTCATGTTTAACATTTAAATGGAGACTGATAGAAGTAAGCATTTGGCAATATGGGAAAAATAAGGTTGCATTTAAACCATAGGAATAGGTGGGAGAATAATCAAAAAGGCACCATGATGTTCGGAAAGCAAGAGAGAAAGCTGCTTGGAACTTTTGTGGGTCTCTCACATTGCACCCAAGTGCATTGCCAACTGCCAGCAGTACTGCCTGAGCAGATGAGCAGGTGCAAAATCATGATGGTGAGGGATGTAACGACAGTCCTACGCCAGCCGTGTTTTTCTCACAAGGTGCCCTATTCATCTGTTAAATAGCTAGGCACTTTTATTAAGCATTTTAGAAATTTTCTAATCTTTTTAAAGCATTTGGATTTTACATCTTTGCACAGATGGTAAATATGTTGAGTATATGTGGGGAGGAGAGGGTGTGGTGATGAGGCAGAGGAGACTTTACAAAATCGAAAGCAAGAATGAGAAGGTGCAGCAATGGAAGACCAGCTCTTCTGCTCTTGGTCTGCAATCCTCCCTTACTAGCAATGATTGCATCTACCACAATCCACCAAGTCACTGGACTAACTACAGCTTTTCCTTACACGTGGTGGTTCCTAACCTTGCAAATACAGTCAGAAACTGAGGTGTGCCATAACGCTTCTTAACAATAGAAGACCCTTGTCCATATGCCAACCTAGAATCTGCTTTCCACACTTGCTTTTTTCGGTGCTAGGAAGGGACTGAAGCTCTGAAATTCTCAGTTCTAGCATTGGAAGGTCAAAAGGCTTTGAGATTTTGGTTGGCAAAACTTTATTTACCCTGTCACTCTGATAATTATCTAACTTATCTATTCTAGATAACTCGTAACAGATTCCAAACAAAACTTTGATTTGGAATTGGGTTTGGCTTCAATCAGTGCTCAGAGAAATTAGATTCTTTAGTACATACCCACTTCACTTCTTCCTCAGTAGAAACAATTTCCAAATTACTGCCAAATGATTTGGTTTCAGAAATATCACTGTTAGGTTATGTCATGAGAATCAATGAGCAGCAAATAGGGATCACGTTAGAGATGCTATTTGAGTTAGACATGCACCTATAAGGTAAAACAATTTTAAAAGAAGGCTTTTAGCATTTACCTTGTGCTTAGAAACTTCATACTCCAAAGGGGAAGAAAATTTAAATATGAATTCTCTCTACAATTAGGAAACTTTTAGCATTCTATCTTTCTGAAAAACATGTATTATTTGAAGCCATAAAGAGCTCTAACATCTTGGAAATATGAGATGTATAATTAACATGGTGAAAGCCAAGATATTCAAAGGCAACAATAACTAAAACTGAGACAACTGTCAGTACTCACTAATCACATAAATAGAAACACAATTTCTTGATAAGGCATTACTTCAAGTCACATAAGAATTTTTATGTGTAAATTTTAGTTTTCTATGTAATTACAATGTGACTTAGCAAAGCTATATTTTAACCTACTTCAAGAAAATTACATTTTGAAACCTGGGAGTAAAGTTTTTCCACCTCACCCTAATCTATGTACTCCTGTAAGGCAAGCATGAACCTCCCATCCATCTCACTGAGCTCACTTTGAACCTAAAAGAGCTTAAGGTGAGCACCCCATGCTCAAAGACTACTGGACCTTCCTCAAACTGTTAGATGGGTAGGATACCCCTTTCCTGCCATGCTATGTATGGTAGACCTAGATGAAAGATTTGTTGTCTTAACTCAGAACTGGTGCTTGTCTTTGGCAATTTGATTGTGTTTGCAGAGAAGTTTATGAAACATGGGGCCCTTTCTCTTCCTAAGCCCTTACGGAAAATTTTCATATATTGCACTACCAAGAAGTCTTATGGATTCAAAAGCTAGCCGGGGCGGGAAGGGGGACTTTGCATCCCTCTTGACTGAAGTAGTGAGTGCCTCTCAGTAGCTTAGGTGCTGAGGGAGGAAAATGGAATCCTATGATCTCCTTTCCTACCTTTATCTTCCCGTAATGAAAACTTCAAATTCTCATATGGCAGAATTAAACTGCACACGTTCTTGGGGGAGATTTTTAAAACTTACTTACAGGTAAATGGTTTGCAGAAATAGAATGTCATGTATGACTTCAAAAAATATTTTTAAGAGTCTTTTATTTTTTGCCTTTGTCACTGACAGTGTGTGAGATCCTTTACTTTTGACTCACTTCTTAGAAGTTGTGCTCACTTCTGGGTCCTTCGATTGCAGTCTAGCTTCTGTCTGAAGTCAACAATGTCTCTTTTAAAACAACCGTAATAAGTCAAATTTTTTTCCATGGATGTGGAGTTGGCAGGGGGGGCCCAAAAAGCAGAGGGCAGTTCTCTAAAAAGCAAGGCACATCCAGATTTTCCTGGTCGGAGTCCTTCTATGGAAATCCTGGCTCCACTCTGTGTATGCTGGAGGACAATTTACAGCAGTCAGTAAGGCAGCCAGAAAAAGTTCGGGTTTTCTTTCCTATGTACACAGCATGATCACTTGGATAACTGAAGACTATTTTTTCCTTTGGCCAAACTTTGAGCACATAAGAAAATAAGTGGAATTAAAAAAAAAAAAAAAATCGGTGACCCAAGTCAGCAATGAAAAACAGCTCTCAGGTGGCAGGTTGGCAGGCTGCCTTGTTTCAGGCGCCAAATATGGAGGGATTGACCAGGTGGCAGCTGCCAGGCCATTCCCCAAAATGGGACAATCTAAAGAGTACGGTTTGATCTTGGGACCTGGTTCTCTTCTCTAAGCTGCAGCACAGGCATAGTCAGTGGTGGGTTGCAAGATAGCTTTGGGAACGTTATGATTTCACCTTGGAATCTGCTCAATGCCAAACCAACTCGGAGTGCACCAGCAAAACCAGCCCCAATTTGTACTTCTTATCACATATTCTCCAAAGTTCTTAATATTAAGCAAAAATTCATAAGACCCTTTTACGTCATGTGCCACTGTCTTTTCCATTGGGCCAGAAAGGGAAGTGTTTCTGTTACAAAGTATAATTATGTGAATCAGATCAAATGACACTACTTATCTAAAGACTATTGTCCCACAAATTGAACCATCCGGCACACTAATCAGAAACCAGAACTGAAGAGTTTTCGGTAGCTAAAAATTCATATTACATGCTGCGTGCACTGAAATTTATGAACTGAGATGGGACCCTGTGCCCTTGTTCAGAGCTTATGCTGTAAACATAATTCTATTTGTTTCATTGGTTTGGAATATGAGGACAAGGAAAAGAGAGGAGCTAAAGAAGATAAGTAGGCATTAACTGCTAGAATGTAAACTCCATGAGGGCAAAGACTTGCTCTATTTGTTCACTGCCAAAGTCCCAGGACTTACATTAGTTTTGGTCACAGAGTGGGTGCTAAGTACTATCTGCTGTTAATTAATGAGAGCAAAGGAAAACATTGGCTTTTAGGGAAAGTCGGCTAGGGAATCAGAAAAAAGAGGGAGAAGAAGCAGAAAGGGGACCTCACAAAGCACACTAGACTAACAGTTTAAGGGAGCATCAAACAACTCTACTTACTTTGAAAGTGCTTGATAACATCATTGTCTTATAGCTTAGACCATAGGTGGTGATGATGGCATTTATCATAACCCTAAATCATCAAGACATCAAACTAAGTCAAAATGCATTCACCGTTCTCTTTCCAAGGCACAGAAAAATGCAAAATATTTGAGAAGTATGTTCCAAAAATGTTTGTAAATGTTTTAAAATTTAAGTTTAAATTTTTACATTCACAATGTAAAATACAACTTGCCCAAAGACAGCAGATATAGCGAATTAAAATGATATCACCAAGGGCACATGTAGTACCTGTTACATCATCGACTTGTATATAGTGAAAAGGGTCACGCCCTCTGACACACCCCTAGTATTTTGTACATGTGGCCCTATGTAATATGCCTGACCTCTAAGAGGTGTGAACAGTGCTATGTCCTACAAGGGACTGAAGGTTTCTCTGAACATTGCATGTATGGAGCAAGTTCCTGAATTTCTTTGAACCAATGTGGGATATCATATGATATCAAAAGTGAGAAGTCTAGAAATGGAGGAAATTTCCCAATGTTAAATCATAAGTTGAGCTGGTTTTGGGTTTTTGGTTTGGGCTTTGCTTTCTCTGATGAATGCTAATGATACTTGAAAGAAAAAAATGTTTATGTTAAATCTGGTCAAGTGTGGTGGCTCATGCCTGTAATCCCAACACTTTGGGAGGCCAAGGCAGGTGGATCACAAGGTCAGGAGATCGAGACCATCCTGGCTAACATGGTGAAACCCCATCTCTACTAAAAACACAGAAAAATTAGCCAGGCATGGTGGCGGGTGCCTGTAGTCCCAGCTAGCCTAGTCGGGAGGCTAAGGCAGAATGGTGTGAACTTGGGAGGTTTGCAGCGAGCCGAGATCGTACCACTGTACTCCAGCTGTCTCAAATAAAATATGAATTATTTTGAATCCCTGGAAAGAATAAGCAGAAATTAAAACCTAAAACCCCCCTAGGTTCTGTCACAGAACACAGAGGGACAAATATGTGTGTATTGTCCTCAGGCTACCAATGAGTCTTGGTTTACTAACAGCTTAGGGGTATCTCAAAAAGTCAATTGCAGGGCAATGTGAGGAGAAGCACAGTACTAAGACATGAGTTTTCCCTATATATTTCCTAAAAATATTCTTTGGAAAATCTGAAAAATCAAGCATTTATTTGTCTGAAATTGGAGTGAAAGAATGGGTGAGCCTAGAGGACCCCTGTGGGTGAGTGGAGCAGCCTCTCCAGGCTTCAGTATTTCCATGGTAGGGAGGGGAGAGTGGGGACTAATTGGAAGCCATTTGTCTAGGAACTCGGAATGCTAGAAAAGAAAGTGATTGTGGGCATCTTGGAAGTGGGATCCTGTCCCCTAACTGAAAGTGGGAGAGAAAGAGAAGGGTCTTGGTGCCAGGACCATAAGGATGGCTGCAGGGATTGTAGGCCTCTGTTCCCTTACTCTGCCCAGTGCCTTCTTTCCTCAAGGGAAGTGCCTCACACCACTCCATATGGCCCTGGAGGGCTGAACTTCGGTTCTTTCTCTTCTAGTTTGAGATTTCCCAGAAGCAAATCCTGAGACAAGGATTTGAGTGCAAGCAGACACTGGGAAAAGAGTGGAGACCTGACAGGACTAGGAAGAAATCCAGTAAATGCTGTGTCTTGAAGCTGGTTACCACTGTGAGCAAGGAGATCAAACCTGCTGGGGAAGCCTGGGGAGCAACAATGTGTAAAGCATGAGGTTGTCACTGGCCCAAATGAGTGGCAAAGTTGGAGTCTTTATACACCAACTCCCTGGTAGAGGGCTGATCCCAGGCACTTCTGGTCAATCTTGCAAAAAGGCCAGACAGCAGAGCCATTAGGCAAAGAGACACAGGGGCCAACACTTGAATGTGTGGCAGGTGATCATGAAAAGAGGAAAGGGTAGGGGATGATGATAGAGTACTGACAGCATCTGCTCCACCCACTTTCTTCCCCTGCTAGACGCTGGGTCAACCAGAGCACAGGCGATTGGGCTGGCTTGGGCATATGACCCATGCAGTGCCAATGCAAGTCCTCTGGTTTCTGTGCATGGAAAGATAGATGCTGTCTCACCACTGTGGTTGCTGAGTGAGTCCATGTCAGCCTAGAGTTGCTGCCTATGCACCTTCCTTGGTCCCACTGGGAAGCTCAGTTGCAGGAGGAAAGAATGAGGCCAACAGACAAAAGGAAGATGGATAAACAAGAGAAAGAGAAGACAAATCACTACATTATTTTCATCTGAACCCTTGAATCCAGCTTTACCTGAAGCCACCTTCACATCTGGGTATCCTAAATATCAACCAACAAATCCCTTTTGTCTTTTTGCTTAAGCCCGTTGTTATTGGTTACCAAAAGAGTGTGGCCTAATATAGGGATGAGTGTCTTCTGCCTTTTTCTTCCCCTACAACATACACACCGGGGGGAGTCTTGGTATATCACTGAATTACATACCTGGTAGAAAGCTGAGCCAGCTACCTCTAATCATGTCATCTGAAAATGGTTAAGTAGTGTATCCTGAATTGAAAACGGGTGGGGGGGGGGAGTACAGGGACACTGCACTGTGACAATGAGTCCCCCAAGAAAGTTAAAGGATGCCCTGGAAAGGAATTGAGAGAACACTAGATTCCATTCTAAGTCAAAGCAGAAAAAATAATTAGGGATTATGTTCAATTCCCTGATTGTTGAGAGGACAGAACTGACATGGCCAGTAGGAAGGAATTTAGGAAGACTAGAGCAAGGCCTTGAATCAGGCAGAAGGTGCAGGGCAGGAAGAACTGGGGTGCACCTTACAGGGGGAGAGCTTTTGCAGGACACGGAGATTCAGGCATAGGACAGCCAAGAGGCTACCCAGAGCCACAGCCCCAGAGCCACAGCCCCAGAGACTGGCTGGGCATTCAAGGTATGCGGCACAGAGTAGGTGGCTTATTCTCTGTAGGTGTCGCTGTGCTTATTGCTCAAGGTGGCAGAGGATACCAACAGTATGAGCAGCTTTGGCAGAGCCCTGGACACAGGCTGCAACAGAGGTGAACACAGGAAGGGGTCAGGGTGCATTGGTGAGACAAAGCCAGTTCTTACCACCTCCCAAAAGCCAATTTTTAAGTTTTCAGAAATTCTATGAGAATGTCTGAAATTTTCTGTAACATAGTAATTACTATAATCAAACAGTTAAGTCATATTAAGAACAAAGCTCAAATACTTAAAACTCCTAATTATTTTACTATTCTCTATAGTCTTGAGGTTATTTGTCTTGTATCTGCATGGCAAAAATACTATATAACTGTGTGTGCTACTGCTCACCTCTTAACTCTGTTTAGTGGCATTGTTATTGGTGGCTTGCCAAGATAAGAGTAGAGATTTTATTAGACTTTAATAAGGGCTTAATTTATTGTTGATTGTTTAACATTTTTCACCACATCCTTAATTCTAATGTGAGTGAAGCTTTAAAAGCATGTTATGTCTGTAGTTGTTAACATTGTGGATGGCACAAAACACTGGCAGAATAAATCCTCTTCCAGTATTGGAAAGCCATAATCAGATTCATCCAGCAAAGAGAGCACTCTCAAATCTAGTGGTGTGCTGGTAAATGGGTTACAATCGGCTCTCCTAATAAAAAAATATGTGCATATGTACATAACTTTAAATGTTACTGGTGTAAAGGATATGTAGCTCAGTTTAAGAAAAAACAATAAAATACTTAATATTCTTAATTCCATAAAGTCAATGCATTCTCACAGATTGCATTTTGCTTTTTATGAACTCATATCTTTCTATATTCAACCATGTTTCAATACCACTAGATTTGGGATACAATACTCGTCTCTATCCAGTGTTCCCAGAGGGGTAGCAAAAGAAAAAGTCTGCTCAAAAAAGGAGCTTCATTTCTGCCCAGCAAGGAGTGAATGTCTTTGTAGAGTAGGAATAGTTACTTACAACAAGTATATGAAGACCATGATAGGTGACAGACCCCAGCAGCTGCAAGAACTGCAGCGAAGGTTAGCCTCCCACACTACACCTTACATTTGCACATTCCCCTCCCTTGGATTTTTCTTTTGTGATTTTAATTGAAGTCACATGTGTAACTTGAGAACCTATAAATTACAAAGGGTCTTTCAAACAAAGTCGGTATGTAAATATAAAATATAACATTAAATCCCCATCATTAATATTGAAGAGTAAGTCAATATTTGATAAAAATCGCCTCAGGGGAATGTGCCTTTCTGCCTGGTTTTATGCCTTGCAGACTTATTCAATTATTATTTAATTACCTGGCTAAATGTCATGGCTTACAAAGCAGGGATTATATTAATAATAGCATGAGGTTTATTTTAAACCAGCCCAACATTAGATAGAGCTGATTTTGTTTTACCCTCTCACAGAGCACAGAATTCACATTAGTCTTCTGCACCTGGTTTGGAGTGAATTGATTCTATTTAAGCTTTTTTCCCCCTCCTGCTCCCTCTTAAAAAAATCTTCCTCCTGTATTTGTCATATTTTTCCAGTCTTTCAGCTATTCTCCACCCCACCTCTTCTTTTGCCCTCTGGGAGTCTTAATTCCACAGTAAATCAAATACCTTAACAAAGGATTGTGTCTGAAACCCAGAAATAGAAAATAGATGCCGGGTCACAGAGAACAATCTAGTTTCAAAAGAAGGTGCTGTACCACGCGGGGCAGCTTTCCAGCCAGCACCTTCTGACTGAATGGTTTGCTGTTGAATTCATTGCTATAAAGTTGCTATAGCAACCGCTCTATCAGAAGGATTTGTTGGCACCTAGATGGACTCTATTTCTCTGACACTCAAAGAGGAGGATGAAGACAACATTTAATGAGAGGGACTGAGTGACATTAAATCGCTCTCCTTTCAGCTTTGCTATATTGGACCAACATTTGTGATATTTTGAGCATGGTCTTTTGTCAGCCCAAGAGCGGCAGAGGTGCTCTCTGGAGGGGAATGAAGATGGGGAGAGGGAGCAGACCCGGGAGGGTTGGATGAGGCTGGGAGAACAGCTGAAACATGGTGGACCACGCTGGCCTTTTGTTCTCCACCATCTGTGTGCTGTGGTTTTGGGAGTGGAGCCAAAGCTCCGTTACCTGTATTGTGCTCCTCAGAGCTGGGGCGCTGCCGTGGTCCTGCCTCAGATGCAGGGGCCTCTCATACAATGACAAGGCCATAATAGCCTGGCAAATAAACTATTTGAACATTTGGCTTTATGAATATTGAGCAAAATCCTTCAAATAAATTATGAAAATGACTCTAAGTGAACAGACATCTGAATCCCATTGCAAGCCTAGGGCCACTGATTTGTAATGCTAAGTATGATAATAGTTATATAAATGGGGAATACTTTTCAAAATGACTGAGCTTCAAAACACTGCTGCACTAAAAGGGATACTACTTCTAGAAAGAAATGGTCTGAGTAAATTCAAAAGAAAAAAGTAAATGGGTAATAAATGATTGCTCTTAAGAACATTAATGCCTAGGATGTCTAACTATATGGCTGCATAGAATATATGCAAAACATGTACATATAGTGCCTTTTCAGATATTGAATATAAAAATCAAATTATGTAGCCTTGAAAAAATATAATTTACAAAGCATCATATAGCCAGCCTTTCAGAAGGTCAGTTTGGCAATTTATCAAAACCTTTGAAATTGTGAATAATCTTCTGACTAAGCAGTTTCACCCCTAGTAATTTGTCTTAAGGTAATAATTGACATATGCAAAGTCTTAGCAATAAGAAAGTTAATCACAGTGTGTATAATTAGCCTTCAGAAAAGCTCTAAATGTAAACCATAGGGAACTATTTAAAATTATGGAATATCCATGTAACAGAGTACTTTGTAGTCATTAAAATGATGGCAGAAGTATATTTGATAAAAATAGAAACAATAACAGTACTGAAGGGAAAAAAGCAGATTTCTATGGAAAACATATATGGCTAATTCCATTTTTAAAGAGTATACATTTAAAAACCAGTTGAGATTCAATAAAATACTAATGGCCATTATCTGCATGGAGTGGAATTATAGATTTTATTTTCTTTATGCTTATATTTTCTGGGTTTTCAACAATGAATGTTTTCCTGCTGTGTCAAAATGTTGTAAAAGTATTGTACAAAGGAAACATACTCTTTACACATTTCTATTAATCACTTGGATAAGAATTACATAAGTTATTTTAGAAAGAGAAGGAAAATCCTGGCCAGACACTCCAGCTTCATATGTCCCGATAAGCTCACATCTACTCTGGGAATTAATGGACACATGTCCAGGTTTTCTTAAATGCAGGCAGATGTGGTATCAAACCGCTATATTGGCAAGTCTTGGCTCTGAGATCCATAGTTCAACAACCCCCCTGTTTTCTGGGAGAACCAGATTGCTAGAATCCATGACACAGGATGGCAAGAATAAGGAGAAACGAAGGTAGTTCTGTAAACAGAGCAGAAAGTGTTATAAATGTAATGAAATAATGAAATAAGACTGGTTTTATAGCCATCCTGTGGAAAACAGCCTCTCCAATGTATACTCCTATCCAATACGGTACAGAAATAGCCCAGTGAAGCTAGGCAGAGCCTCACCTTTGGGCAGGAAGGACTACCTGGGGATGATAACCCTTACCTTCTTTCTGGCCATCCCCAGGAGGCAGGAATATTAGGACTCTGGTCCTCTTCTCTCATGTCTCTCCCACCCCAGCTTAGGCAGTCATTGGCAATCAATCAATCAACTGGAGTTTGCATTTAAACTGGGACCCAGTATCATTACAAAGGACCATACTCTCAATCTTCCTCCATTGCTCTACACTATGACAATACAAGAACCTGGAACACCTTTACAAATCAGGTATTTTAGAACTCAAAAGGCAGTGCATTTATTGCATTTATTGTTCTAGGAATAAAAAATCATGTAATAGATTTATCCTAACTTGTCATAACCCCTGAAAAAGGAATATATAAGAAGCGTTTTTAGTGGTTCCTGTACTTTGTTACATGTGCTTATATTAACCTTGGCAACACTTGAATAAACTTATTACATTAATAGAGTTACATGAATTTGATTTTAGAAAAATAATCTATCCTTGGAAGGGAAGTGTCATCACCTCCATGTAAACAATATTCCTCTACACACAATGCCCTTTATTTTGGCAACGTGTCTTTCCTGCCATCTGCCTCGGGAAGCACTTGCCAGAGTTGCAATAATAATTGAGTTACAGAGGGAATTAGGTGTAATGGAGGGGAAGGAAATTGATTGCTTAATTTTTATTAACAGAAAGAGAAAATTGTGGCGCCCTGCTGTGAACTGAAATGAAACAAAGAGGAAAGATACAGAGAGATGACTCCAGGTGGCAGGAATGTTCCTGCACAAACAGGAGCAATCCTGCGGGGAGGGTGAAAAGAGGCCAATGCTAACCTAGCTGAAAGAGGCAACTGGAAGGGGAAGCAAGGGAAATAAGTAGCCCTGGCTGAGCTGATGTGGCTTTGCACACTGAAGGAAGGACACTGACACCTGGAGACCATTCACTTCTGCTGGGAGGAGTAGTTGAGCTCTTACTGCATTCTGCCTGTCTGAAGGTCAAGGACCGTATCTTTGCCAGGCTGGGGCATGTGTGCATGAGTGTATACAATGAGCGACTTCTGAGTTTTGCCCTCCCTGAATGTGACAGTGCCACTAAGGGAACTGAACAACTATAAAGCCCTAGATGGATTAATGGAGGTCGTTCAGACTTCACCAGAAATAGACTGCATCCTCTGGGCAATTGTGTCCTGGCCAGTGAATAGCACAGGCTGCTAGAGCTGAGTTGGACCTCCTTCTGATCCTGGAGGGAGCCCCACTCCACCTTCCTATGAAGTCAGTTTCCTTCCTCTCAGGGTAGCTGCTGGCTCCGATAACCTGCGTGTGCCTCCCTGGAACTCGCTGTAAGCTGGATATCAGTTTCACATGTTTGGTCTGCAGGATGTAGAAAGGAAGTGGACCTCCTGGATATCGGGTGAGAGGAGCAATTGGCTTGGGGAGAGAGGCTCAGATGGTATCGCAGGATCATTCAGTGTACTTAAGCCTATGCCACACTGCCAACTGCACACAGAATGTGGCTGTGTTTGGTCCTCTGTGAGATGCACAGGCTTGTGTGGAGAGAACTGAGGCAGTGCCTCCAGCCCCTAAGGATTCCAGTCCCCTGAGCTCCCTCCTGGCAGACACGATTCTGGGTAGCAAATTCCTGGGCTTTTCGACTGAGAGCTATATAAGCAGATCCTCAACACAATTGTGAACAGACATGTTTGCTAAAGAAAAGGCCGTAAATCACAATTTGCCTCCCACAGGAGAAAAACAGGAAAGAAGCATACAGCTGTATTCTGTATTTACTAATGAGGATAATTTGTGTATGTTTAAATTATAACTTGGGGGAGAATCTGATAAAGTGGAGCCCAGCAATGCAGCAAGGTAGATAATATCTATAAAATGGGGTAGGAGGAAGTTATACAAATTGAACACATGCATGTGATACACTAATAGATAAAAGTAATGCTTTCGAACTCTACGTGAAAATCTTCACGATATGAAAGTTAAGAGGATTTGAACTGCTAGCATACAGTATGAACCCAGTTAGACTAAGTGAAACAAAGATAAACATAGGTGGAAAAAATAAACAAAATGTTAACACAGGCTAAGTGTGGATGATGGGATTATGAATTTTGTTTTTCTCCATGCATTTCTGATAATCCAATTTTTCTAAAATGATCATGTGTTAAGGGTCAGCAAATGTTTAATGCCATTAGGTCAGAAACTTTTTATTACCAATTTTTGGAAAGGTGTAAAGAGCAATGAAAAAATTTATTAGATTGCAATAGTTTTGAATCTGTAGTTGTGTTTCACATAGTTACCTGTATGATTCAGATATGATTAGGCTTCCTGGGGCCTCAGTTTATAGTGTTCTTCCTTGTACTCTGTGACTATCAGGTTCTCCAGTTTAGTCCGTTTCCTTTGGTTTTCTGAACATGATCAGGTATGCAACTGGATATTTTCCAAAGACTAATGACCTTTAGAACATCATTTATTTAGGTAGTTCTTACTTACAAATCATGCCATGACTTAAAATATGTAGTTTAAAATGCTGGCCATTCAAGGTTGCCTTCAGCTAAGCCTTCCCTGAAATGTTTACTGTCGAGAACAACATTGAATTTGTGGTTATAGAGTTTTACCTCAAAATGTAATCTACAGACTCCAAGATTCCCATCTTCCAACTGTGTCATGAAATTTGAGTGATCTAGGCCATTAATTATACTGTTCCTAATTGTCTCGAAGACTTATGATTGTAATGTAGACTCCCTGTGGGGCACAGACCAAGATTCTTGGCCTCCAGAAGACATTGTGCTCCCACGAGTTTTTAGTAGTATCTCACGGCATGAGCGGACCCATATCCCTTCCCACCTAAGCTTCTCAATGTGGACAGTAGTTATGTGAAGTAAAATTGGCATCACAGGCTTCCTAGGACTCACTGACTTTACCTGCTAACTCAAAGCATCCACGAATGTCCCCCAGTTAAGTCCAGCTTAATCCAGGACAGAGGCGATCATTCTCAAGTCCTAATTACTCAGCACCTAGGGTGACACTTCATCAAAAACTTTTTTAAAGTCAAGGTATATGACTACTCATAGTACCACAAAATGGAAACCCCCATGTGCATCAGCTGAAGAATGGATAAATAAAAATTGCCATTTTCACACAAACAGCAAGGAGACTGATAGCAAGGAAAATGAATGATCTACAGCTCTATGCGATACCTTGGATGCCTTCCACAAACATGATACTGTGTGGAGAAATCAGAAGAACACATAGGTATTAGCTTACTTATATATTATAGTGTACTTATAAAGCACAAAAACAACCAAAGCTAATTATGGTGATGGAAGTCAGGATAGTGATCATTTTTGTGGATGGGGAGCAAAGAGGGATTTCTGGGTAGTGTTAATGTTTTGTTTCTCAGGCTGGGTGCTGGTTAGTACAAATGTGTTCAATTTGTGGAAAAAAGTCCTCAAGCTCCATACTTAGAATACATGTACTTTATTATATACACACATGCAAATTAAATATATACAACATATGCAATAATCTAAGATTGGGAAGTGGAGGTTGGACCAGAGCAGGTGCCACAAATCCGGTTCCTCCCTAGAACACTTGGCTCCAACTCTGCAAGGCTTCCCTGCAGCTTGTGGCAACCATTTTGGATGATGGAGCATTTTCTACCAAAGAACAAAAGCTTCCCTTGCAGGCCTCTTTCATTTTCCAGCACTGGGCAGGGCTCGCCACCCTCAGATTACGTCAAACAGGAGTTTGGTGAGCACTTTCAGAGACAACTGCCTGAGTAAGTGGACAAACGCAGGAGAGGGCACTGATTATCTATACAACAAGACTCCCTGTGGTTTCCTGGGCTACAGAGGCTTGCTGCCCTGTAAGCATCAGCCCCTGTCATTGGTACCTTCCCTCTTGGCTTTGGAGCTAGACTCAGCTTAATTTAAATTCCAGTTTTCCTACTTACAAGCTTTGTGGCCCCAAGAAGGTCATTTACTCCAGGCCCAATATCTCTAAGATGGTGATAATATTATTAGGAGTGCTTGGCCCATGAGGTGCTCAATCTACACGATGCTCAAACAAATAGTAGGTCTTAGTACTATTATCCCCATTGCCTTTCCCCATCAGAAAGTGATCTTTCTGGCCTGAAGAGCCAAGTATATGGTCTCACAGAAATGCTGGCTGTCAGGAGGTCAGGGAAATTAGAATGTACCTTCCTTTTTTGCAGTGAGCTATGAGGGAAAATGACCCAGGATCTAAAATCTAAAGAGTGATCCCAGGACTTCTCCCCAGAAACCCAAAGCCAAAGCCCAGGGAAAGGAGTATTTTGGGACAATGGATACAGACTTGCGAGTCACTGGCTTCCTTGGGCTTCTCCCTTATGTGATAGACCCATGAGAAACAGTGGCATGTTACCATGAGCGACTCTGGGAGACAACCACAGGCATTGTCTGTCAGGGTGCACATATCTATGCTGAGGAGGGTAGCACTGAGCCCCCGACATTCTCGGAGAACAGTTGAGTAATTATACTACAGTTAGATGCAACCGAAGCCAGCTGTACATTTGCCTGGGAGGAGAATGGAGAGAGGCCTTTGCAGAAAGGAGATCTTGGAGCCAAATGCTGGGCCAGACAGCCATGCCATGAGCTCACTGTCTTTGGCAACCCATGGAAACAGGGTTCCAAAAACAGCAGCTGCCAGGAAGCTCTGCAGGAAGCAGCACCACCCACAGCATCAGGAAAAAGCCAAGAGGGTCAGGGTGGGCCCAGGGCAGGATCCTCAGCCTTGGTGCAGCCAGGACACCCTCTGATCACTTGCCTTGTGCTTCCTTTGGGTCTGAAGATGCCCAGAGCAGCGCTTGACTGTAACTTGCAGAAGGAGCAAAACTTGCTTCATATTACTTAATTATGAAGCAGAAAGTGCTAACACTAAAATCTCTTCTACTTTAATAAGATACTAGGGTCATTAATAGTAATCTCCCTTCTCCAAAATCTTGAATACATGAAGTGATTGCATTGGAAGGGGGGGACTTGAGGATTGCTCGCATCTGATCTTGCATTGTATAGATGTGGGAATGAAAATGTGATTAATTGCACCCAGTTGAATAGCAGAGAAGGGCGGCAGGAAAGTGATTACTTTCAAATCCAAATCCAAAGTGATTACTGGTCAAGTTTATACTCTATAATCCCCCACTGCCTCTTTCTCACTTAGCAAATAAAACACCTACAATTAAGTCACCAATTTCAGGGATAAAATGTCCTCAGTGCAAATGGGACCTCCAACCATGGTGGGCCGAGGGAGAAACAGAGCTGGCTCAACCAGTCCCTTTCCGTCCCAGTTGGGGCACATTATTTTACCTCTTGGTGCCTCCACTCAAAAGCAAATATGCCCTTCAACCATAGAGGAATAACTCGAGGATTAATAAGCTAATGCAGAGGGCGATGAACACTGCTTCATGGTGTGTGGCTTTGTAAGTGAGCTAAATCAACATCAGCAGGCACTGTAACCACGGAACATGAACCCTGATGAGATAATTTCCTTCTTCACCGAGAAGGCCCTCCAACCTAATGAAAAGCTATAGATCCCTCCTGGAGACAGCACAGTCCGCAAAAATGCTATAGCACTTATAAAATTTGTAGTGACTCTGTACACATTTACTAAGAACATTCCTTCTTCCCACCCTACCCCATTATTCAGAATAACATGGCATATTTATTAAGCCCTATTATGTGTCAGGCACTCTCCTAAGGGATTTACCTGCATTTTCTCATCTAATCCTCCCCAAAGTCCTGTTAGGGAGGTAGTATTTTTATTGCCATTATACAAATAACAAAACGGGGGAAGTGTAAGCAACTTCCCCAGATAACAGAGTTGCTAAGTGGTGGCACCTGAATGTGAGCTCAGATTAAGCCTGAGCTCCCAGCCAGGACATTCTACTGCTTGCTGTCCCATCCCCTTTCAGCACCATCAGTTATTCTCCTTATCAAGGGTAATGACCGCCAGCTAGAAAAGTGGAGGCCTCAAATCCAACAGCAGGGGTTTGAAGATGGCCTTCATGTTTTCACATTTTTTAAAAGCTGAATGGAAGGGCAAGAGGGAAGATTAACTTAACATATTGATAACACAAGTACATGGGAGGACAGTGCAAAGGGAATAGCTCAGGAGTTTTGAAATTCATATCCTGTTTAGAACCAATATACTTCAAGCATATTTCATGGTATTAAAGTTATAGAACATAAAATTCAATCACTCTTGTGAACAATTGGATGAAATGAACACAAACACAGCATATTCCCTGAACAAACATTCCCCACATGGTGTGGTTCCTGTGGAAACAATAAAAATAATCCAATTTAGTTATGCACAGTTCACCTTCCCCTGCCTGTTATTAGTGCTTCTACAATGAGGGAAGTAGGGAAAGGAAACTAATAAACTGCCAACATAGAACCATATCTGGTCCCCTGTGAGGACCAATTCTCTCTCTCATCTACAATTTCCAACTGTATCTCTTATTATAGATATTTAACCTCCCATAATCTACTGAGGTCCCTCACCACTAATCCTGTGATTCATTTCCATTCCATAGCCTAGTGCATAAAATAGATGCTTAAAAAGATATTTGCTGATTGATCTGGTCTGTTTTTGTTTAGCATTTGTGAATTCATAAAAGGACTCTTGGTCCAGGAAAAATGGCAGAAGCTCAAAGCTGAAAACTAGAGGTTCTAAGTGAATGTCCTACATTCTGGTGAGAGGTAGGCATCTCCCTGCAGGTTTTACCAATAGCTCACAGGGCAACTCCTGTTAACACCAGTCAAGAATCCCTACCTGGACCATAAAACAGACTGGGAAGAGAGAGAGTTTGCTGGAAACCTACATTTTATGGGGCATGAGTGTTTAACAGGGGGAATGAATTTCTTTCCTTAAGTGGGGAGTAGGAGAGCACCAAGAGAATCATTTTTAGAGACTTTGGTGTACCTACAGGAAGGGGTCGCTGGCATTTCATATCCCGCATGGGACATTCGCTGACTGAGGAGTTGGATGCCCCACCTTTGTGCCAACATAACAGGACAAAAAGACTTGGAGAGAGATGCCAGGTGGGAGGAGGGGGTATTGGTGAAGCTCTCTACCCTCCTCCTGTCATGTGAGGTTCCTGGGGGTCTCAGGGGCACACAGCAGAAGGGAGCTGGACTTGACCTGTATTGTCAGTCTCTTATCTAAGAGGATTGCCTGCTGTCCAGGGCATTTCAGCAGCAAAGAGCTAATGAGAAGACCAGTTGTGCTGAGAGCTAAAAGTGGCCAAGCTGGAGACAGGTCTTACACATCACAGAAAGGCCTCCCAGTCTTCTGTAGAACTCACTGTGCAACTCCATCACAGAGCCAGCCTCTAGACACTGGCCATGGAAACAACTGTGACAAACCAGTTCTTCCATTTCTACCCCAACTGGGATGCATTGCAATTCAGTTCTGATGCTCATCACCTGGAGTTAGTATCAGAATCTACAGGTTTGAGGATATGGTCCCCAATAAGACTTCTTTCACTTTAGATGTCAGCTGCACGTGGGGTCCCCAGGCCACTCACCTTTTTTATCCACTAGTTACAAATGAGCTTCTCACAACTCCCTCAGGTTTGATAACTTACTAGAATGTCTCACATAACTAAAGGGCTGTACTTACCATTACAATCTTATTAGAAAGGATACACATAGGGCAAATTCCGAGACAAAGTGTAGTCAGGACATACCACCGTCCAGGCACATGATGATACTCTAGCTATAGCTATTTATGTCAGGCATATTAATGTGTGTTTACCAATTAGGAAGCTCCACTAAGCATCAGTGTCCAGATTTCTTTTTGGAGTTTCATTACTAGACACAACTGCTTAAGTCATTGACCAAGTGACTTTAACTGAATCTCCACCTCCTCTCACCTTCCTGGAGGTCAGGTGGTCTAAAGTTCCATTTCTGTAGCAATGTGGTTGGTCTCTCTGGTGACCAGATCTCTTATCCCAAAGCTATCTAGAGACCCATCAGAGTCACCTCATTAGCTTAACAGATATTCCTATCACTCGGGAAATTCCAAGGATTTGTGAAACTGCCAGGAAGTGGGGACAAAGAGAAATATTCCCCATTATACCACACCAGTTGTAGCCAGAGAAATAGCCACACCAACCAGAGATGACTGTGACCTTACATAACTAATTAGCAAGACTTTTCAAAAAAACTCCTTCCCTGCCCCCAAACTAGAACCAGAACTAGACAAGGGAGAAGAGGGTGGTTTGTAAATGGGTGCATCTCCATTCTAAGGGTCTTAAGCCATAGGTCTAGTCTGGACTGGAAGAGGGAATGAGCTCTGAATCAGAGACTGATATTTAAACTGAGCCCAACTACATTTCAATAGCAGAAAAAGACCCAAAAGCTATGAGGTTTTTTCCCCCACCATATTATTAAGTGATAGGAAAGTAGGATTTGACAGCATCGTTGAGAGCAGGGGCTAGAAAGGTAAAATGGCTTCACGTTTAAACCATACTCAGTTTAACACTCTCTAATAGCCATTTATAGCTGCTAGGATGGCTAACATAAAGATGGAAAACATCAAGTGTTGGCAAGGATGTGGAACTGCCAGAACTCTCATACACTTCTGGAGAGTGCAAATTGCTGCAATCACTTTGAAAATACTTTTGGCAGCATCTGTAAAAGCTGAAGATATGCATACCACTTGACCCAGCCATTCCACCTATATGGATGTACCCAACAGATACCCATTCATATGTTTATTCAGAAGACATGTACTACAATACTCAGCAACACTATCAATAATAACCCCCAATTGAAGAGAATCCAAATGACCATCAGTAGTAGAATGGATAAAGGATAAACTGTGGCATGTTCATAAACGGAATACTACACAGCAATGAGAACAAATAATCCAAGGCTACATGCGACAATGTGAATGCATCCCACGAACATAATATTGAGACACAGAAATCCAGTCACCAGAGTACCTGCTAATAGGCAAAACATATCTATGTTGTTGGAGACAGAATAGTGACCTGAAAGGTGGGAGTTGGCAAAAAGGAAAGGAATAGGATAGAGGCTTCTGGAGGGTTGGGTGCTGGACACCGGGATGAGTTCCATCTGTGAAAGTGATTTTTACACTTTTCTGTATGTAAATAATTGTTTTTAAAAGGAAAGAAAAACTAAAAGGGGAAGTTGCTGAGAAGACATTTTCTACTGGATCTGAAGCAGGAGATCTCTGGGGGTCTGCAGTAGCTCCAGGGACATGCTATTCCCTTCATTTCTTTCACATGTACTGCATGGCCTTCCTCATAAAAGCCTTTGAGTATCTGCATCTTTCTCCTTTCACTTCTCCCTAGCCTATTTCTTGAACACTGGTAGCCCCAATTTTTTAGGGGGTCTTAGTTCATTTATCTTGGCTAATTGCCAATGTTTCTAGAAATAGTTTCTTGTTGGTCATTATGATTCAGAACACTGCTTACCAAAGGCAGGGGCTCTAAGGATGAGGCAGTTTCAGCTTAAAAGGGGATGTTGGGTATATGGCAATCCTTACAAAGCGGTCTCTAGTGTGCCCAATATACTTGCCCACTTCACAGGGTGATGTAAGTTTCTAAGAATATCATGGATGGAAATAAAGGCTAGCAGTTGTACTTTTCTATATTCACTGATGGAAAAATTAGACTTATGCAAAATTTCTACATAGTCAGTGAATCTTTATATATTATCTGTTGAGAGACGATCATTAGTCTGTTGTGTTTCTGAACATCTTGTAGGCAGAAGAATTGGCAACTTTTCTAATGGACTATTTCAAGGACGATGGTATAGCAATAAAGCCCTGAGGATACAGTGTTCCCTCTGGAGCAAGGGGCAGAGTTGTTTGTAGCCCACTATGAGGACTGAAGTTTCCTTCCTTCAAGAGGAATCTTGACAATTCCTCTCCTGAAAAACAATTTACTGCATGTGCACGTGTCACCTGGCCCTCATTACTTCACCCCCGTGGGACTTAGGGCTTAGGGAACTGACACAGGAAAATGATACTCAAGCTATAGCTATTTACAGAAGCAACAAAATGTCTTTTGTCTCTGAACCAGGAGTCTTACGTCCTCTGGCAGCATCCATGAAACTGTGGCAGGCTAAATTATCATTTTGCAAGTTGGGTAAAATCTCAGATCTTTTATCATTATTGATATCATCATGCTTCCATGTGCACACATTGGAAAAATAATGCTCTGTCTATAGATAACATTGGCAGGGCAGGGGGAATTGCAAAATCCTACTTATAGCATTCTTTCCTCTGGCCTGGATATAATCATATATTTTATATTTTCTTTGTGCATCAGTACTTTAAACTTTTTCAGTGTCAATTACTTTCATCAGCTTACCCTCAGGTGAGACCTGGCAACCATGCTACAAT
Source organism: Colobus angolensis palliatus (assembly GCF_000951035.1). Taxonomy (NCBI): domain Eukaryota; kingdom Metazoa; phylum Chordata; class Mammalia; order Primates; family Cercopithecidae; genus Colobus; species Colobus angolensis. The sequence continues at coordinate 5,853,051 of NW_012118376.1, forward strand.
CCACCCCACTGTACCTTTTGTACAGCATCTGCCAGGGCAGCCAACATTGTTCATATGTCCTCGGCTGATCATTCACCATACATCTCTAATCTTTCTGCAGAGCTCCACCAACTGCTGCTCTGCTGTAACTTTGATTCTTTTTTCATTAACATTGTGCAATTTGTCTTTTTGTCATCTCAATTTACTGGTTTGTCCCTTTCTCTAATCTGTCAAACGTAAGCTATATTTAAGCTTACCTTTCAGTGCCCAGGCTTCTCTTTACAGCTTCTCTGTAGAGGGGATCATTGGGTTCTTTTCCCAGATAATTTAATGTTATTTGGAATGACACCTGTGGGCCTTCTATAGGTGTCACTTAATTCTCCACTCCCGTTGACAAGAGATCTGATTTCTTGCTGATCAGTTTTAACATTGTGGTCACGTATTCTTATTTCCTTATGAGAACAAAGAGCCATCCTCACTTTTCATGTGATAACCAGTGTGCAATTCTAACAATGGAGAGTACTTACTGTTTTTCCCAAACCCGACTCCTACTTTATTGCAGACCCTTTAGTATTTCCTAATAACATCTCAGGTTATTTTTAAGGTGCGTCATTTGTTATTGAGGTTCTCTTCTATATCTTTTTTTTTTCTGTTCCAGCTATAATTGTCCTAAATTTCTCACTAGGCAAAAAAGGTGACAGTATCAGAAATGGTGTTGTACCTTCCTCTCAAAATGAGTAATTAATCTAATTATACTCAGTATGGGCTGGCCTAATGCTTCTGAAGTAGTTTTAGTTTGAACATTTTTTGAGTCAATTTTTTCATATATAACAGCCTTTTCCAACAAAAGATAAAGCTTTAATATAACTTCCATGTCTTAGACTTGCCTTACAGTCCTGTAGGAATTAGTAATAGATTTATAAAATTAGAAATGATATCTGAGACTTCAAGAGTTGATATGGCCCTTTCCTTGCCTACTACCTCAGCAATACTTAACAGCTGTCAACCCCTATACTTTTGAAATTCTCCCCTCAGGAAGTTAGCTTAATTTGCTGAGGGGCTTAAGAGACCTGGCTGCAGTGCATGGTGTGGGACTCAGGCAAGCTGAGTCTGAGCTGAGCTCTGGAGTCCCGCAGGTCTGGAGTCCTGTGTTGGACTAATATATACTCAAGGGTAAAAATTAAGTTTAGTCCTTGGTAGCTGGCCAGTCTGTTGCACAGGGTTAAGCTGGGGATGCAGACTGCAAAGCTCCAGTTAGGCTCATGATGTGCTTCCTATTTATGCCGTGTGGTATGGAAACTGCTGCTAGGGTTTCTTGCCTGAACTTTTGTCTCAAGTGTACTTCTTATGTGACTTTTAGCAGAAGATTACATTCATGAAAATAGGTATAAATGACAATCAATTTGGGGCCCAAATTTAAAAACACATTTCTCCACTCATGTTTCAACATCTTTGAGTATTCCATGTCTCTGTGAGGTTCATCTTTAACTAAAATCATTAGTGACTGGCTTTTACTATGATCTTATGGTACACGGGATCCCATTACAACGTACTGAATCTCAAAGTAATCAAGCATTCATCCTGAGAGAAAGGTGGAAGAATTTTCTTATGTTCTCTTGGGGTTTCTTGTGTCTAAATTTCCAGTGTCCAAGACTTCTTATAATTTTCTTTCCATTGTGCAGCTGAGTTATAGTGGGGCCTTGAAAGATGTCTTTTGTTGGAAAGTCCTATGGATACACAAAGAGCCTCATTAAAGTCAGGCTGTAGAAATCTGAATTACTGAAGAAAGTGAGTCACCTAGAGCAGCATGATGCTGTGATATCTCCATCATGCTGGGGGCACCGTTACAGTGCATTGCATTTCCTTATCTGACTCCTCAGCTGGTAGGAACCTCTTGTCTTCCATAGATTCATCTGCAACTCTGGGCAACTGTGGTGATTATTGAGATAGTCTGGGAGAGCTGGCAATGAAAATGCCATCCTTGAAATGTGCCCTGATGACACATCACAAATTGGTAGTGATAAAGTAGCACATTTGCATTTCAAAATGGAACACTGTGTTTGTGACTTTTATCAGAAGATACATTTTTTAATGTTTGTTGTTTTCCACATAAAAAAAATTAAGGAATGACCTTTTTCCTCCATTTTGGGGACAAAGTACCCATCAAAAATATTCTACTAAATTGATTCAATTCATTTGAAGGCAAATAAAGGAGCATCCTATAGTTATTTGATTACTATCTATGATCTGTTCCTGTGAAATAGTTTCAGAAACAAAATGTTAATGAGTACTATTAAGTCAATAAATATGATAAATAAGTGCAAACATTTCTTACTAGACATGAGAAACTATTCAATAATGTGGATAATATGCTAGCAAGAGTTGCAGAGTGAAGATTCCATTTTCCATCACTGTAGATATTGAAAAAGAACTGAATCATTTTAAGTGTCTTCTCTTGGGAATTATATCTGGTCTGGAGTACATAGTCAATAAATATTTGTTGAATAAACCTAGAATGGGAAGCAAATAGATGTCCTCCTCAATTATGACAACAAATCACAACTTCTGATCTTAAAGACTAACTTCCATGCCAATCTCTTTGCCATGCCCCTAAGACTGTCATTGAGAAGGAATACCAAGGACTGCCCCATTGCTGAGCTCAGCACAATGGAAAGGAAGGGGCTATTCTAGGGAATTTTTTGAGGAGAAATAGTGGCAAGATTTGAACCCAAGAAAGGTCAAAGATAAGCACAAGTAGAGTAGATAATTTTGTCCTTGCATAGTTGTGGTGACAGTGAGTTTTGTTTGCATCAGTTTAAGTTAGAAAGGAATTTGTGCTTTTCTGCCCATGGACGCCGCCGAAGAAGCATCGTTAAAGTCTCTCTTCTCCTTGCCGTCATGTCTAAGTCAGAGTCTCCTAAAGAGCCCGAACAGCTGAGGAAGCTCTTCATTGGAGGGTTGAGCTTTGAAACAACTGATGAGAGCCTGAGGAGCATTTTGAGCAATGGGGAACGCTCACGGACTGTGTGGTAATGAGAGATCCAAACACCAAGTGTTCCAGGGGCTTTGGGTTTGTCACATACGCCACTGTGGAGGATGTGGATGCAGCTATGAATGCAAGGCCACACAAGGTGGACGGAAGAGTTGTGGAACCAAAGAGAGCTGTCTCAAGAGAAGATTCTCAAAGACCAGGTGCCCACTTAACTGTGAAA
>NW_012118376.1:5856446-5856776 GCF_000951035.1 Colobus angolensis palliatus
ATTACAACAATCAGTCTTCAAATTTTGGACCCATGAAGGGAGGAAATTTTGGAGGCAGAAGCTCTGGCCCCTATGGAGGTGGAGGCCAATACTTCGCAAAACCATGAAACCAAGGTGGCTATGGCGGTTCCAGCAGCAGCGGTAGCTATGGCAGTGGCAGAAGATTTTAATTAGGAAACAAAGCTTAGTAGGAGAGGAGAGCCAGAGAAGTGACAGGGAAGCTACAGGTTACAATAGATTTGTGAACTCAGCCAAGCACAGTGGTGGCAGGGCCTAGCTGCTACAAAGAAGACATGTTTTAGACAAATACTCATGTGTATGGGCAAAAAA
>NW_012118376.1:5857121-5871048 GCF_000951035.1 Colobus angolensis palliatus
CTACTCTGAAGCCATCTTGGTAAATTTCCCCAACAGTGTGAAGTTAGAATTCCTTCAGGGTGATGCCAGGTTCTATTTGGAATTTATACACAACCTGCTTGGGTGGAGAAGCCATTGTCTTCGGAAACCTTGGTGTAGTTGAACTGATAGTTACTGTTGTGACCTGAAGTTCACCATTAAAAGGGATTACCCAAGCAAAATCATGGAATTACTGGTTATAAAAGTGATTATTGGCACATCCCATGCAATATATCTAAATTGAATAATGGTACCAGATAAAATTATAGATGGGAATGAAGCTTGTGTATCATCCATTATCATGTGTAATCAATAAATGATTTAATTCTCTTGAAAAAGGAATTTGTAACCAAACACAGATTCTAGTTCATGCCAGGAAGGTGAATCCTGGCAAACTCTGGACATCAAATTTTGTTTTTAGCACTGAGTTCTACTAAAACCAATGCCATGTTAAATCCTAACCCTGTGGTTGTAGGATTCTTAAATTGTGAACCGATTCTAGGATGTAATAAGTGACTGTCTTATGAGTTATAAAACTGGACATATTGCATAGCCTTGGCCATTTTATTCAAATCAAGGTTATAAAGCAAGTATAAATAAATTAACCCTGTTATGACATCTTTCTGCTTACAACTATGTTTTTAGTTATTTACTCATGATGATGATGGGTTTTCCTAATTCAGGTACAGTTTTTATGCTCTTTCCTTGTGATAAACAATTTACTTGTGCAAGGTAGTTGGCTTGATATTAGGGTATTTTCTGTGGTCATTAATATGTGACTGGGCCATGCCATACTTGATCTCATTATCTTGCCCTCCTCAGGACAAAGTTTTAACCAAAAACTTGGGCCAACTGAACTAATTGCTGTTTCATGTCTACCAAAGATTCCAGGCAATAATTAAATAGCTCAGTGAAATATGTAGCTTCTCATACTCAGCGGCTGAGGATACAACTTAAAGAATTAATTGTCATCATCAATTCCTTAATTTATTTTTATTTTCAAGGGCCAGTCCTTTCAGCAGCTGTGTCAATAACTAAAATACTTACCAGAGATGTGGCTCCCGGAGACTCTTCTGCCCCTCTGATGAAGGGTCTATGAACAAGTTGGTAGATCTGGGATGGAGCAGAGGTATAAAGCAAAGAATTTGCATTTGAGAATTATTCAAACTTTGAATAATCTGGAGATGATTTTTCATTTGAAGAACATAGAGCAAGGAATGCTCTATATTTTTCTTAAGGTTGCAGTTTTCAGAGGGCATTGCATTCTACTTCTGTTCTTCCATATGGATCACACACTCAAAGCCTAGAGGGACCAGGCAGGTGATGTTAACCAATTGAAGCTGAGGAGGGACTGTGGCAAACTATAGAACCAGAGAGCTCATGTTCATCTGAAGAGGCATCCTGACCTCAGATCCGGGCAGCAGTCTGGTTTACTATAACCAGATTGTTCACTGATCAAAAAGCTAGGAATCTTTTTAATCAAATCACCAGAGTTTTAAATGCTAGTAAATAATTCAAGAACATTTTAAATGCCCTATGAGCCAAATAAAACATGAGTATAGAATAGATTCAGCCCATGGGCCACCAGCTTGCAACCTCCGCCTTAACATGTCCTTGTAATTTCTGCTGACACCCACGTTTCACTCTTTCTCAGACTTGCTGTAAGTTGCTATTTAGTGTGAAGAAAATGAAACGTATTGTTACCATGGTAGCCTAAGCATTTTCAATAATGAGTAGAGATGATTTATATTTAAACAATGTGGATGTGGAATGATATAGAACTCATAAGTTAAAAATATACCAAATTACTATTTTTCTTCGGAAAAGCAAGCTACTCTGCTTTAATTCTATCCTACATAGAATCAGTCTTAGAAACATTTTTGATTCAATAAAATCAAACTGTATAGCATTTTCCCTTTAATTTTAAGCCCTGTGTATATCTAAAGGAAATACAATATATCAATTTCTGGTTCATTTACATTAAATCATTAAAATGTTTTATATAACCCTTTTGATGTCTAAGATGCTTTTGGAAGTCTTTCAAAAAAATGTTCTAATCCTTTTCCCCTGTAGTCATATTTTGACCAAAATAAAAGTTCAAACACCAGAGGATTCTACTTCTAGGCTATAACTCAGAACTTGCAGAGTCTGTGAATTCTGCACTATAACCCCAAACTTGCAGATTCTGTGAATTCTACACAGATAAAAAATAATAATAAATCTTTCTCTAATTATCACTGTCTTCATTTATTCCATCCCAGAGAAATGATGAAATAAATTCATCAAGTAAAGAATTCCACTTATTCATCATAAGACATAGAATCTATCCATTTGAAGTATGGCTCTGAGTTGAGGTCAAAGTCTTAGATTCTTAAAATAGAATGAACTTGGTCATACAGCTCAGCTACTGCTAGCTGTTCCTCTGAATGCACATATAACTAGGCCTGAAAAGATGTGCCATATGGGAAAGAAATACGTATTTATGAGATGATTCTTTATGCAGAGAGGACATGCATTGCTGTATGCTCATATTCAAGCAGACAAAATAGATCTTCTGTGAGAGATGGAGCTATCCCCACATTACCAAGAGCTGTCACTTAAAATACAATTTTGATTAATGTCATTTGCAAATTGAATACTGACTTTGGTTCCTTTCCTTCCAACAGGAAATGCAGATCTGTAGGGATACAGACAAAGAACATATGTAAACCCTTGGGAACGGACAATGATGAAATGACCCCAAACATGATTATTCCTTGCTACTTCCTGAAATCTGTTCCTCAAATCCCCAAACTAACAGTTCCCTGAATTTATGGTTCACAAAAGTGTTCAAGGGTTTTCAGACCCTTCGCCTGGCTCCACAGAAAGTGCGGAAGGGAGGGATTTTAAAGATGTGCACAAGTGGGTCAGCCAAGGTTCACTTCTTGAGATCTTCCAGATATTTATTAGGAGTTCATGGGAGGGGATGTTCATTTCTGTAGACACAGGATGGATTTTTCAAAATGTAAAGTGCAGGTACTTCTAAGTCTATGGCTAGACTGAGATAAGCATGTCTGCTGACGATGGGATTGTTCAGATGTAGTCTGTCTAGTTTACCCAGAGGCCACCAAGCAAAGCCAGAGGAGCAGTGGGAGGCATGCCAGGAAGTTGACATTGAAGGGACTTTCCCAGGCTCCAGAGGCAACAATCAGGTGAGTCCATCCTCTCCATAAGGAGGGCTATGCTAACAAACTGGAAGCTTGGGGGGTGTGGGCTAGTGTGGGCTAGCCCAGCATCAAGGGGAGAAGGCCATTCTAGGGGAGCATGTGAAATATGTGCACCTTGATGCCATCATGCTCGCTTTCTAGGCTTTTAATGGGGCCGAGTCTGCTTATAAACACTCAGCTGGATAATTAGCAAATGTTTATTTGCTATTGTGTGCGTAAAGCACTATGCTAGACACTAGGGCCATCCAGGGCAACCTGGCTAGGATTTTGTTTGTTTTGCCCTTCCACCACCTATCCTGATACATATGTCTGTCTACATACAGCAAGAAAAAACAAATGTGTGCTCTTTTCTTTCCAGAATCTCTTCTTTGCGGCCTTTTTCCTAAATCAGTCAGAGGTATATGCATTCTTTGGAGAAAAATTTAAATTGTTAGAAAAAGAGACAAAAATTTGTTTCTCTTTAAATTTCTCAAATCAGCTGTTTTGCCCTCTTATTAAATTGAGGTATGACATGCCTGCAGTGAGTGCACTAATCTCAAGCATATGATTCAGTGGATTTTTGCAAATGTATATACCCATACAACCACCACCCAGATCAAGATATAAACATTCCCACAAACTCCAGAAGGCTCACTTGGCCCCTTCCCAGTCAACACCCAGCCACTCTGGAGAGTAACTTCTATCCTAACATCTATCACTGTAGAGTAATTCGTCTGTTCCTGAACTTCATATAAATACAATCTTACAGGATGTACTTTTTTACGGGTTTCTTTCATTCAACATAATGTCTTTCAGATTTATCTATTTGGAGCAGTAGTTCATGTTTTTATTGATGTGTAGTATTTCATTGTATAAATATGTCACTATTTATCCATTGTACTGTTGATGGATATTTAAGTTATTTCCAGTTTCTGACTCTTACTAATAAAGCTTCTGTGGGCATTTTTGTGAATGTTTTTGTTTGAGGTAAATGTTTTCTTTCTCTTTGGTATAAGTCTAGGAAAACAATGTATGTTTAGTTCAAGTAGATGTTCCAAGCAGTTTTCCAAAGTGATTGTACCATTTTCTGCTCCCACCAGTGATATGTGAGCATTCAGTTGCTCCCAATCTTTCCAAAAATCGGTTTTGTCTATCTTTTTAAAATTATAGTGTCCTGGTAAGTGTGTAATAGTATTTCATTGTGGTTTTAATTTATATTCTCCTGATGACTAATGTTGAACAATTTCCATATGGTTACTTAACCATATATATATATTCCATATATATATGGAAATTGTATATACGTATATATGGAAATATATATGGTGTATATATGTATAACACACACACACACATATATATATATAACCTTAGGCTAAGGTTAAGGGCCTCTCTTTACCTTCTTTCTAATTTGTAAATCATTATATATATATGTGTGTGTGTATACACACACGTATATATGTATATACATATATACACATATACATATATATACATATATACAATGCAGTACCTGTTCAAGAATATATTCATTTCTTTTTCTTATTGATTCATAGGAGTTCTTTATCATGAATGTCCATCTTTCAATAAGCATATATACTGTAAAAAAAATATTTTTCCAGTCTGCAGCTTGCCTTTTTACTTGTGCCTTTTGATGAACATAAGTTCTTAATTTTAGTGAAATCCAATTTATTATTGGCATTATATTTTATGGCTGGTTCTCTTTGTGTCCCAATTTTTAAAAATTGTTGCCTGTCCCATGGTTATACAGATACTCTTCCATGTTTTCTTTTAGAATGGTTAACTTATTTCACATTCAAGCCTATTGTCCATCCTGAATTAATATTTAAGTATAATGTGAGGTCGGGGTTAAGGTTAATTTTTTTATATGGATATCTAATTATTTCTACATGACATAAAAAAGATCCTTTTCTTATTGTGCCTCTCATACGTCAAGTGACTATATATATATGTGGATCCGACTCTGGAAATATCTCAAGAGAAATATTTGATGTGCAGTTTTGGTCTTACAAAGTAAGCTCTTGCAGCCTTTACCAGAAACAGTTGTTTTGAAAACCAACTTTTTTTATTTGTTAGAATCAGGTTTTCTCAAGAGGAAAAGCCTTTGAGAACTGAAAGGAAACTGAATGGTGTGTTAGGTTGGAATTAGAAAGACGGTAAAGGGAGGTCCTTAGCCCTGCAGGCTTACTGGACTGTGGGTGAGAAGAGGGAGGAGAGTTGGATGGGGCACATGCAGCCAAAGACTGGGAGATTGTTCTGAGGGAAGCACTATGTAGGGAGAAGAGTCGGCATGGAGAGGGAGAATCACAAGAACTGCATGGGAATCAGGTGCTTGTTTCTGAGTGTGAAATATCTGCGCTGTTCCAGGGAAGACGGCCCACCACCAATGCTGAAGAGCCACATGAGTTATGAACAATGTGAGGGCTTTTCCCTGACTACTACTTGCAAATCACCTACATACTTATCGTGAAACACAAATGACAACCCAAGCCCCCAAGATCTTCTGAAACTTGAACATTCTCCTTTATATGGGCCCAATATATGGAGAGTATTGTAAAAGTCATACCTTCTGGCAGTTTTATGGCCATTAAGACAGTGGCAAGGGGAAATTTTTCAGACTTTTACTGTGATGGGACTAGATATTGGTGACACCTATCTCCGTTAAACAAGGTTCGGCCTCCTGCACTTGAGGAAGAGAATCGCCTCCATCACTAGGCATTTTACAAATCAATGGGAGAAGTACTACATAGTGTTTATCGATATTCAGTAACGTCCTTGCCCTTCTAAGCCTATTCCCTTGTTTCACATAACTGGATGCTGAGAAACTACATTTCCCAGACATCTTTGCCAGCAGAGTTCTGGTTCACATTCGTCCAACAAAAGGTACTGATGTGAGATTTAGATGGCAGAAGAGAACAAGCCATCATGACTCCCCATCAGGCAGCAATAGGTGGACGTATGGTAGATGTGAGGTTTGTCGTGGCTTCCAGATGAGTTCTATGATCTATCTGTTTTCGAACTGCCAGAGGCATTTAATAATTTCCTGAAAGGTTGCAGAGGCTCTTTGTGATTTTTACTTCCCCAAGTCCTTCTAATTGCACATAATTACATGCTTCCTAATAGGCACATAATTCCCTGAATTAAATTCCTTCCTGCTAAAATATCTAGAATGACTTTCTGATTTTCTGACCAAACTCTGATTGATTTAGGAGGTCACTCTTTAAAAAGTTTTAGTGCACTGATCCAATCCATTATTCAACTTACCAATTAAATGTTATACATGTGAAGAGTACAACTATTGGGTGGATGGTTGTAAATCAGTTTGTCCACCTTTAGTCTTGCCGTTGGCAGCTATTCCTTCATCACACCTGATTTTGTCCACACAACAAATATTAATTGAATGGATCAATAAAAATTTGAGGGGGCTTAGTATGGTAGAGTATAGAATTTGGAGTCAAAAGCCTTTAATGTAAGTTTTAACTCTACTACTTATAAACTCTGATCTCAGACAAGTTATTAAAGTTTATATGTTAGGTAAAATAAAAGCCTCTGTTTTGTCTATGTCACAGGATTTAGTGAGATAGTGAATGTACTGCCTTACAATTGCAACATGTTACAATTTAGCTAATAGAAATGTCATCTATTTTTATTGTTAATGAACACTCTTAGAAAGGCTAGCATTTCAATTGTGGTATGGATCACTACCGTGAAGTGAATACCTTCTCTGTAATAAAAACTAATAGCTAGCACTTGTCAAAGGCTAAGCACTATTCTAAGTTCCTTAAATATATTAAATCATTTAATTCCCACAAGAACTCACTGAGATAAGAACTATTTATCCCTTTTTAATAGATGAGGAAACTGAGGCAACACCAAATAGCTCATAAAAATGTGGGGACAGGATTTGAACCCAGACAGCCTGGTTTAGAGAGTCTGTGCTCTCAGCCACTAAGGGAAATTTGGAAATTGGAAGAATGTAAAAGGAAAAGTTGGGATAGTTCAACTCCCCTCTAATATGTTTAATTCAACAAGAAGACAAAGAGCCAGTCAATATCAGCTGTCAGTCCGCATTCTTGCTCTTGACATTGGCATGGAAAGTGACTGTGGAGAATAGACTATAAGCAGCAGCAGCTGTGGAGTAAATGGGTGGGGAAAGCAGAGCATGATATGGAAAGAGCCAGAAAGCACAGAATGTGCTCAGGCCCAGCCAGTAACAGTACAAAGCCTAAGCCAGGCTGTGATCAAAACTCGAAGGCAGACATTGCAGCAGCTATGCTTGGTGACATCACTGTATTCTTGGTGCCCATCTTGATGTGGCCATGCTGAATGGACACCCTGTACCACATCCAGGAGAGGTACCATACTCAGCAACCTGTTCCCTGGGATGCTGGGAATGTGGGAGCAGTGGCTTTAGGTCACTGGCCTCATCTCAAATTGGCATCTGGTGCTGGAGTCCTTGTCTACTCACCATTTCAGCCAACAGAGATAGTAGCTGTCTTCCTTCAAGCTTTTTCCCACATCCATCATAATCTTCTGCTTATAATTCTGCTTTGTTCCTTCCCCCAGAAGAGCAATAAGAGACAGAGAAACACTTTCACCTCAGTACTAGGGAATAAACAACTCTTTTTATGAAAGCCTCCCAGTCCTTTGAAAAACTATTTACTAAGTTTCTTACAGTAACTAAAATTACAAAATAGAATGATTGGGTTGAAAATGGACAAGTCTGGAGACAGACTTGGGTTGGGGGAAGGAAATGAGTGAATATGGTATCAGTGATTGTGCTTTAAATGAAGGCAGAAGGACTGTCGGGTGTGTGGCCTAGAGTTGTATATCCAAGGTTTAGCAGAGATAAAGGCTGAAGAGACAGATTTGAGCATCACTTTTTGTAGGAGTGTTAGTTGAAACCACAGGAGAAGATAAATCTTAAGGACAAGACAGTAGCTGGCAAAAACGAAGTATCAAAGATGAAGTCTAGGGAACTCTTTTCCTAGCTCTCGAAACATTCCAGTAGAAGCTTTCCTTGGAGCTGATGGGACAAGGTGGTACTCAAAGACTTTAACTTACAATGTTCTAGTCTACTGCTATTTTTCATAGCTCTCTTGGGATGCTGTCTAAATCAAGATTTGGGAAATTGGAGTAAATGTGGAATAAATAGCTTTTTAAAAGATCCACACCAACATATTGTTGTATTTTATGCACTGTATTATTCATTCTCTGACCTTTTAAATTATTTGTTCAGAACAGTAACCTCACATGTATGTCATTTTCCACCAATTTACAACTTAAAAAAATTATCTCTATATGTAATGGAAAATGTATACCTTAATTTTTGAAAATGTTACCCCAATACACTAGGATTTTCTCTATTTGTGCTCCTAGAGTAGAAGTCTTATAAGTACTGTAGAATGAACTTCTGAATGACATTCATACAGCCAAAAAACATATTATAAAAAAGCTCAACATCACTGATAATTGGAGAAATGCAAATCAAAACCAAAAGGAGATACCATCTCATGCCAGTCAGAATGGTGATTATTAAAACGTCAAGAAACATGCTGGTGAGGTAGCAGAGAAAAAGGAATGCTTTTCCACTGTTGACAGGAATGTAAATTAGTTCAACCATTGTGGAAGACAGCGTGATGATTTCTCAAAGGTCTAGAAGCAGAAGTACCATTTGACCCAGCAGTCTCATTACTAGGTATACACCCAATGGATTACAAATCATTCTGTTATAAAGATACATGCACACATATGTTCATTGTAGCACTATTCACAATAGCAAAGACATGGAATCAACCCAAATGCCCATCAATGATAGACTGGACAAAGAAAGCATGGTACGTATACACCATGGAATACTATGCAGCCATAGAAAGGAATGAGATCATGTCCTTTGCAGAGACATGGATGGAGTTGGAACGCATTATCCCCAACAAACTAACACAGGAACAGAAAACCAAATGCCACATGTTCTCACTTATAAGTGGGAGCTGAACAATGAGAACACATGGACACATAGGTGGAACAACACACAATGGGGCAAGGGGAGGGAGAGCATCAGGAAAAATAGCTAATGGATGTTGGGTTTAATACCTAATGATGGGTTGATTTGTGGGCCAAATCACCATGGGACTCATTTACCTCTAACAAACCCACACATCCTGCACATGTATCCTGGAACATAAAAGTTGATGAGGGGTAAAAATGAGTGAACTTCTGAAGTTTGTTACCTCACTGATGTAGATTAAGGAAAATGCTTATATGAATTCATTTTTAGTGTCTTGACTGGGCTAAAATCTTAGTTTACTAAATATGTATTTGATCTTGAAGTGCTGAATATCAATACCTCACCCTTTTCTGCCCCCATCCCACCTCCCACCTCACTCCTACTCCCAAATCTACTGGTGGCGATGGATCAACTTGGAGGCAAGTTCCTGCCTGAACTATGTCCTCAATGAGATTCAAATGTGTGCAAACATATTTAGAAAGGTGAGGTGGTGGGGTGTGCATGGGTAGAGGGGAGAAAGAGTAGATTCCTCAAGGGAAAATTCAATATATGGAATTAAAAGGATAAATATGGCCTGACCAGCCAGAGTCAGCCACAGAGTCAGCCTGCTGTTGGAGTGGAGTTGGGATTTCTGGAACACACAGCATGGTAGCTGGGTATGGAATCCTTACATGCCTGCTGCCTTGGTGGAATTTCTCCATTCCTTGAAGAATAGGGGCTGGGAGTGTGAACTGACAGGTGTTACAATCAACCTGGCAATAATCTGAGGCCCAAGGAACCGTGCTGTGGGACACACCCATCTGAAGGTGACATAGAAGCAGTGAATATTTTCCTTTCTAATTTACACGAGACTGTGAGGCTGTCAGGGTCCTGTGGTGACTGATGGTGCTGGTGGCCAGAGTGAATTAGCTGAACCTGGGCCAGGCAGAGGGCCCTTTGGAAGGGGTCCAGGTCAAAGGGAAGAATATGATTTAGGGAGACAGAATCTGCACGAGACAGCAACTGCTGCAAACAGAGGCCAAGGCAGTTGGTGGAGGTCAGGGCTGTGGTGGGAGAGGTAGCAGAGGCCCTTTGGGGCTGAACTGGGCTAGCAGAGGCAGTGACAGGCAGCACTTCTAAGGTGACTCACAGATGGATGAAAATGACTCTTTGGGAAGTTCCATATGTATGTGGGGGACTTTGCAAGGTGTGTGTTGGGGGCTTGGTGTTTCCAAAATGGGCAGTAGTGGTCATGCCGTTTCATTCAAATCTATAGATACAGACTGGGATGTTGAGGATGTTTGCGGTATAAATGTGTGAATCATAGAACAGTTGGAAAGCAGTCATTTACTTATTTTAACAATACATACATTTTAGAAATCTTTACATATTAGCAATTACACACATATTCCAACAGTGCAGAGCCTGCAATTAAATGCAAAGCATTTGCAATTAATCATAAATTACTTACATATTAATGGATGGTTTTAAGATAATTGAGCAGGTTGTCCTCAAGCATTTTAACATTTAAACCCACTCCTTACCTCCCTCTAATCTTATTTGCACTGTTAATTTGCTTAGCAAATATTCTCTGCTAATGTCATTTTTGTGTGTGCTCCTGCATTATGCAACTATAAGGAGTTAAGCTCTGCTCCAGGGTAAATGCCAGACAACTGGAAACCAAAGGAAGGGGTGTGTGTGTGTGTGTGTGTGTGTGTGTGTTGGGAGGGTGCATGTGGCTCACTGTTTTCTTAGAAGAGACAGGATGGCCATTATATTCGTTAGGGTTCTCCAGAGAAACAGAATCAATAGGAGACCTTACACACACACACACACACACACACGAAGAGAGCTATTATGAGAAATCGGCTCACATGATTGTGGAGGCTAAGAAGTCTCACTGTCTGCTGTTTGCTAGCTGGAGATGCGGGAAAGTTGGTAGTACAACTAAGATTCAGTCCGAAGGCCTGGAAACCAAGAGAGCAGATGGTATAAATCCCAGTCTGAGGGCAGGAAAAGATGAGATGTCCCAGCTCAAGCGGGCGGGCTGGGAGAGAAAAGGTGCAAATTTCTCCCTTCTCTCACTTTTGTTCTCCTCGGGGGCTCAGTGGAATGGATGGTGCTCACGCACACTAGGGAGAGCAATCTACTGAGTCCACTGATTCAAATGCTGAACTCATATGGAAACACCCTCACAGACATACCCAGAAATAAGGTTTAATCTGGGCACCTATGATTCAGTCAAGGTGACATACAATTAACCATCACATCCATCTAACAAGGGCTGGCAAGGCATTGGTTAAATGAGGGTACAGCCCATATTGGGGAGGAATGGAATCCTCCTGACTAGCCAAGGGCTTTAATCTTTAGTTCTCAACTCTGGCAGCACATCAGAATCACTATGGAGTGATTCGTGAATATGTCCGGGCCTGCGCCAGGAGCCATGTGACAATCCTGCCTGGTCAGCCACAAAGTTACAATGCTTCCTTCCTGGGTAACCTGCCGCCAGGAGCACATGGCACAGTAAGGCTTGGAAGAAGGTGAAGCAAGGAAATCACCAGGCGTTTTTCACTGTTTACCTCTCTCTCAATGTTATGACAATTTTGGCGTGCTGGCTACTTTGTATTTCTGCTTATGAAAAGAGGAAGTCTGATTCTGCCAAACAGGAAGAGTCATAATTGTGTTATTGGTGGAGGGTCTTGACTGCAACGTGTTCCAGTTCTTGGCATTCTGAACAAAGAACTGGACAAAAGAAACAAAGTAACCAAAGAATGAAGCAACAAGAGCACAAACTTGTGGAAACGGAAGTATACCCCACAGAGTGGGAGTACATGCACCAGCAGCTCCAGAGCACTGGTTACAGAAAGTTCTGGGGTTTAAATACCCTTTAGAGGTTTCCCAGTAGTTAGTTGGTTTACAGCCTATGTAAATGAAGGAGTGGCACACAACCAGTCTAAAGGGTTGTGGAAGGTGACCAGTCAGAGACTGAAGTGAAGTTACGAAGTAATACCCTATGCAGATGTCTGATTGGTTGCAGGAGGGGGACCAAGCAGAGGTACTGGCCATTTCTCATCTGCGATGCAGAAAGCGGTGGGGGTTGCAAAGGGAGCAGTCTCTGTTCTTTTGTTACTTAAGCATGGAAAGTTGGAGTTTTCCTTTTGATTCATTTCTAGGAAGTCGGCACAAATTGGCCTTAGGTTTCCTACCTCCAGACCCTATTCTCCAGCCTCAATTGCATCTCATCAATGTCATTTTCATTTTTGATGTGAAGGCTGGTTACCTTGTGGAGAGAGAAGTCATATGGGGGTCATGTCCATGGAGCATGGCCTTAAATGGACCTATTTCTTGAAGTCTCCAGATCTGTTTGGAACTTCAAAATTATTCAAGAAAAGGTGTCTCATCAGCAGAAGACTGAGCAATTTTACCTCATGATATCTTGAGTAGAAATGTAACCTTAGAAGAGTTTGTTGAAAATCCTCCTGGCTGATGGTCATTTCTTGGAATCCCGAGTCTTACACTTGCTACCTAATAAAAAGAAGGCAGATTCTTGTCAGCAATGTTTTTTGTTTTTTTTTTTTTTTGACACAGAATTGGGAGTAACTGGGGAGAAATATAAAAGGTCTGAGAGTAGGTAAGGCTGGTGGAGAAATTGAGTGGTATTTCAATCAAGAAAAGGGAGGGAATAGCTACATATGAGAAAATGAAGAAAACAAAATGTTTACATTTCCTGTTATGTATAATATTATGTTCTATTATCCCTTTTGTGGTATTCAAGAAGTTCAAGTACAGATCTTGAATACCTTTGGCTGGACTTTATTGGCTACAGCTCTGCATTAAGACTGGTCCAGTAGGGTCACAGATTTATAAAAAGCTCTTCAGACTCTCTCAACCAAATCAATCCATGCACTCCATAGATTTGTTTTTCCAATCAATTATTTAGCCCTCAAGGGAATTTTTATACTCATAAAGTACAAAATGTCATTTCAGATCCCTCTTCTTATGGAGGGAGGGAGGGAAAGTGGAAGGGGAGGGAGAAAGAAGATAGAGAGGGAAATAGGGAGGCAGAGAGAAAAACAAAACAATTAGGTTTTGACTTCCCTTAAGCCACTAGGCTGGAGTGCAGTGGCATGATCTTGGCTAACTGCAGCCTTGACCTCCCAGGCTCAAGCAATCCTCTCACCTCAGCTTCCCAAGTAGCTGGGACCACAGGTGCATGCCACCACACCTGGCATATATTTTTATTTTATTTTTATTTTTTGTAGAGACAGGGTTTTGCCATGTTGTCTGGGCCAGTCTTGAAATCCTGAGCCTAAGTGATCACCCACCTCAGCCTCCTAAAGTGCTGGGATTATAGCCATGAGCCACCATGCCCGGCCACAACCAGCTTTAAATAAGAGTTCTGGACAAGAATTAAGCTGGAATTCCCTAAAGCATCCGTTGTATGTAATGAATTAGCTGTCTCTTATACATTGAGATTACTACTACTCATCCTTCAGAGAATTGAGAAAACAGTCAAAAACATGTTTGTGTTCTATGGTTCAGATGAGAAACATTATCTGAAAAAGCCTAGTTTAGATCAGAGTTTCTTGACAGTGACACTATTGACAATTTGGGCCAGATAATTATTTGTTGTGGAGGTTGCTCTGCGCATTGTAGGATGTTTAGCAGCATCCCTAGAGTCTACCCACTAGATGCCAGTATCTCCCTCTCCCCCCTT
>NW_012118376.1:5871123-5882981 GCF_000951035.1 Colobus angolensis palliatus
TCTCCCCGCTCTCCCATACATAATCATAACCAAAAATTTCTCTAGATTTTGCCAAATGTCCCCTGGGTGGCAAAATCCCCCCCTAGTTGAGAACCAGTACCCTAAATCCTTGCTATTTAGTGTCTATCAGCTTGAACATCTCCTGCAAGCTTGTTGAAATTCTGGAATCTCACGGCCCACCTAGACCTTCTATATCATAATCGGCATTTAAACAAACTCCCCACGTGATGTGCATACACACCAAAGCCTGAGAGGCGCTCCCAATTTCGCAAAGGCCTGCTTGATTGAGCCCTGTTGAGAATCTATCATGAGCATATTAAAACACAGAAGTATAACAAATTTGCTTTAAAGATCTTAATTGGCTTCTATTTGCAATTCTAGAATCAGGCCACATTCTATAAAATGAATATTCCCATGAGCTGAGCAGAGGAGGGAAGGCTTTATAGACAGAAAAAGGCAGAGGAAAGCAGAAACAGAGAGGAAAATCAGACTGGTTATTTCAAAGTTACTTTCCTTGTATGATTTAAACAGAGGGGACTTCCTTAGCTTGCCAGCTGAGGTGGACTGGGCCCCTTGAGATTGGCTGCTATGACTCTTCTGGCCTTTCTTTTTTTTTTTTTTTTTAAACTGGCCCGTTTCAGAGTTCAGTTGGATTAGGTGGCACCTAGCATGAGTGACTTCATTCCCGTTTGGTCTGATTTGTGGGAGCCTAGTGCAGGAGGCTAGTCCAAACCATGGCCTCTTATAAATTTCATTTAACAAGCAAGATATCTTGGCATGCTCTGGGGATAAACTGATAGACATAATCCCAGGTCTAACTGAATAAGTTTGTACTTGTTCAGCTAAGCTAAATGTATTATATGATTATTCTCACACATGTCCATATGATCAAATATGTAGCCAAAAATTATGATGCAGATCTATATTTATTTACATGTATTGATGTTCATAACATATCTTAAGTGAAAAAGCAGATTGCAGAATAGTATATATCACACAATATGATCTGTTTTGCAGACACAAATTAATTCAAATTATATGTACATAAGAAATCTATCAGTGTATATAAACAAAATTTTTTAGCATATCTTGGAGAAAGATTATTGTTGATTTTTATCTTTCTTAAAATGTTTTCAGCATTTTTCTGAATTTTTACAATGAACGCATATTTTTATAACTAGAAAAGACAATTTCTTCAATTTTGCAAAAGATGGACTTATCAGCTACATCTGCTCTACCTAATAGTCTGTTCTCATAATAGAGGTCCAAGATTTATAAAATATGTCTACACTATTCCTTTTCTGGCTGAAATCCACCCATTTTTTTCACCCAGAGAACAGGATCAGAACTGAGAGTAGATATGATTCTCTGACAGTCCCTGTGCTGGGGGCCCCTATACTGTCTGTGATGGGGTAGGGGTAGGGGTGGAGGTTCAGAATGCTATAACATTCAATGTTCTGGTTAGAGCTGGGGTGGGGCAGAGGTCAGATCATGATTCACCAATCCCATTTTCTCCTGGGCACAGAGCTGGGCTACATTTCCTAGATGACTTTGTGGTTCAGTTTGGTCTTGTGACTAAAAGAATGTGAACAGAAGTAATACATGACACCCCACTCCTGGTCCTTAATAGCTCAGGATGTGATTTGCTGTGCTGTTTCCCGTATGCTGGGTGGATACAGAAAGTTCATGTGAGACAGATGGCAGAGTCAAGGGGAAAGACCCTGGGCCCCTGTCTCACATGCTGATGGAGAGCGTATTTTGAACTTTATATAAGCAAGAAATAATAAACCTTGATCACATTTGAGCCCTTACACATTTAGGGGTTTTTTTGTTATAGACCACTTACATTCGGTTTTGAATAAAGTACTGTTTGCTGTGCAGAGGAAAGAGAACAGGAAGTAATTAGTACAGAAGCAGTAGCTTCTGAAGGAGGACTAGTTTGAATAAGCCAAATCACATTTAACTAGTCTTACAACTAGGCTTATGAGAGCATTTATTGGCACAGATGATATAAATGGAAAAGGTCAGATACTTGGGCTCTGCCTAATAACCTCCTAATGAAGAGTAAATTAAAATGTGATGTTTCTTTCCTAGAAAGATGGTCTCTAGCAGGAATTTGAGTTCATTGGTCACTCAGCAGAGCTACACTGTCATTATAGCATCAGGCTATGGGCAAAGGGCTATCAAGCAACCATCAGAGGCCTGAGTTTTCTAGCTTTTGCTTGAACGTAATATCATCAATTTGACATTGCATTAGGTTGAAACTTGGCACCAGGCTTGTCAGCCCAGATGTGAAATTTTATTGTCAAACAAACAAAATATGTTTTTAAATGTTCCAGGGATCTCAGGTTGTTGTGGTTTAAAGTTTCTTTTATTGAAAAATTGAGCCAATAGATAGGAGCTTCAATATAAAACATAAAATTTTGCAAACAGTTACTACTTTAGAAAAATATACGACTCTGTATCCACTCAAGAGCCTTTGAAATAATAGCCAATAACAAGAAAAAAAATGTAGACATTAATAAACTGTTTGGGTGGGCCTGTGTATGTTCTTTTCCTTCCTGTCTCTCCACTAAACTGAAATCTTAATGTTGAATAACAAACCTTGACCTACAAATAATTTCTCTATTTTTTTCATGGTTTCCTTTCTTGGCCTTTTAGGAGGCAGGAAAGTAGCACAGTCTGGATGATATCTTGACAACCAACATTTCCCTTTGGATGAGAAAAACAACTGTTATTCCAACAGGAGATGACTTCTGTGCTAACACTTCTGAACAATGCCATGCCACTTGAAGGTGTGAAATTCAGCATTACAGGGTATTATGTTAGCCAAAAGCCACGATGAAGCAGAGAATCTAACACTTTGGAGGAAAGAGCTACCTTGCCAGAACCAGAGAACACTCAGGCCATCTAACAGCTTCAATGATTTAACATTGTAGAAATGAAGGACAGGGTGGGTATGGACGATGTCCTAAGGGAAACAAAAAGAATGGTGTTAAAATCTGGCTAACTCTCAGAAGGCACAGCACAAGCGAGTTCTAAATCCCTCCTGGAGCATAAGCAGAGATAATGCTATTGACAAGCATGACTGCTCCAGGAGGGTGATTCAGAGGCCCCTGGAAGTCCATTGAAGACCACCGGGGGAGCCAAGACCACCCCTGGAGGACCACTGAGTTGGTGGGTAACTGGGAGCCCAGAGGTAACACTCCTTTTATTGCCTGAAAGACACGATGATACTTATAACCCATTCTGGGAGTCTACAGGGCTCAATAAGTTCTTGTGCATAGGCACTGAGAAGTATGGGTAAAAGGCTAAAAGTATATTATTCCTGGCTGGGAATGTTCCCTGTAAAATTCCTTATAATTACAGTGCCACCCTTGTAGATATAGACCACAGTGAGGTTCTGAGCTGTATCATAAACTTCTTACCACCCAATAAACCTCCTCTCTTGGCTTTTTCTCCCTGAAGCATGTTCTTTTACCCCAAAACTTTCTACACCCTGGCCTACTAATTTCAATGGGAGTCTCAGACAGCTAAAGCAGGATGAAGACCAATAAAACATCAAGTGTAACCACTTTATCTTAGAGTAGGATGTGAGGTTCAGAGGAATGGCATCGTATAGACTCTGAGATGCAAATAACACTCCCCGAATCACCTGAATAACTCTTGGACTCAGCCCTTTTTGAGTGTTTTTCAGAACAGGGGTGCCTCATGGCCTGTGTCTGCCATGCAGTTAAAGTACAATAACATGGACATTTTCCCAATCTCAATCTCTCTCACTTACACATGTACAGTGTTAATGAGTTGAATTTCCTCAGTAAGGAGTTTGTGTATTTGTGGGCATGTGTTTAAACTCTTGTTTTCTGTTAATACTGGCCAGGATAATCATTTAGCAAAACCATAGCACTTAGTTATTTTTAGTTTAAAACATCAATGACTCACGGCTTTCCAGAGCTCATGGGAAGCCATGCTTCCTGGTCGTCTGCTACCTGAACTTGTTTGAGAATCTCTGCACTCCCCCAGGCTTCCTGTCCCTGGATTTGGGCATATATAGAGCATTTTGGCTTGGCATGAAGAAGAGACACTAAGACTCGGGATGCATGAGTGTTGCTTCAGGAGCAGGTTACACATGATTTATTGGGCCATTCTCCTGGGCTCTTCACAGAATCCAGCTCCATCTGGCATCCTCAGGGATGGAAGCTTTGGGAGAGCTGAGAGGCATCGTCCTTATTTTTCCAAAATGCACTATTAACAGCAGCAACAGTGTAGTTACCCTCAACAGCTTCTTTCACAGTAGAGGTTGACAAAGCAAAGCTGCAGTAGAAGATAAAAGCTGTGGATATCTCATGGTGGCTGTTGACTAACTCAAGTGGGCTTGAGATCTATGTAGGCTGATCTTCAACAACTTCAATAAGTATTTGTGTGTGCACGGTGGAGATGGGATAACAGGAGTGGGTGGTTGGCTTCATTTAAGGAAAGAGATGCTAAAGAGCCTGCAGACGGGCAAAAACAGGGGCTTTGGGTTATTAATGTTAACCATAGCTCATTGTTAGTAGCTAGCTGGGCTGGTGAAGCCTGGGATATGCAAGTAACATAAAGTTAACACTTTGATCAGAGATTGCATTTTCTTGTTGGCACAGAATAGTATTCCAGGGACTGCAAGTGCTATAATTCATCCCTACAGATGCAACTTATTGTAAAGAGTGACATGAGCTCCAAAACACTTTAGTCCAACGAATATATGCAAAAGTAATATTTTGGTGTATTGGAAAACACTCTAGGTTTAAACCCTGGCTCTTTTTGCTGTGTGATTTGGGCCAAATTATTAACCTCTCTCATCCTCAATTTACCACCTGTTAAATAGGCATAATAATACCAAACTCATAGAGTTTATGGGGGGATCATTTAATCAAATATTTACTGAGACCAAATATGGGTGAAGCACTGGACACAGAATGACAAATACAAAGACCGTTCCTTCACTTATGAAGTGTATCTTCTGGTGGAACATAAGAAATAACATATAAAAACTGTATTAGCACAATACTTTGAAATAAAGGGTGCTGAATAGACAGCACTTTCATTACTATTTGCCATTGTTAATATTTCCATTTGAGCTTTCATGCCTAGGAGATAGGAGTTTCACAATGGCAAGGAACTGTATTCATTTTGTACACAGCTAAATAGCACATAGTAGGTAATCACAAAATATTTGCTGAATGGATGAGTCCAAATGTTTCGCATAGTTTCTAACAAACTTAGTTCCTGCATAAGTAAACATGTTTTGGATTGCAAATGCATATGTTCGCGATGTGTTGCAGAGGGCTGAATTGTTCAAATATTTGCCTCTGAAATATTCTCCTTAAAATATTTCTATACACATACACCTATGTACATATTTATACTTAACTACCTGGTTCAGCAATTGATGAGCTACATTTTCCCTGAGCTCTGAGTAAGCTCTACAACTAGGCAGAATCCCCAGCTCAAACTTAGATGTGCTCTCAGTGAGTGTGCCCTCCACATGAGCTCCAGAGTTGAGAGTGTTCTGTAATGTGTGTGGTTCCCTCCACTGTGACCTCTCTCTAGTCATTCATTTTGTGTTCTGGGGGAAGAGATCTGACCCCACATGAGCGACAAAAGAGGCACAAGTTCTGGAGCCATAGCTGCCACATTGAAGCAAAGAGTATTCTACTAGATGGTGAAATGCAAGTTTTGTGGAAGCCCAAGTTGCCTTCAGGGCAATGGGTGGTAGAAGTGGAAAGAAAAGAACAGTCTGGTAAAAATCATTAGACATTTTACAAGCAAAATATCACAGCAGTTGGGGGTCTGAATAATTGTAGACCTGGTCTTCAGAGACCATGGCCAGAGGCATGCCACACCTTCAAGAGATCTGAAGCAATGAAAGGATCATTACAGATGGATGAGAAAAATCTCTCGCCGTAGGTATGATGCTCTAGTGGGCAATATAGTGTTGATTGCTTACTGCTCCAGCATTCTGGAATACAACCCCATTTCTCAAATCCTTAGTTGAGAAGAGACTCATGCTAACTTAAACCAGGAAAGAATTTACTCAACAATGCTTCCAAAAACCCAAGGGCAAGCATGCAGTGAATCTCAAAATACACTAGAATCTGAGAGACACGGCCATAAGGAATCTGAATCTTCTATCTCTCATCTTAAAGGGTTTTTCTTCTCTCTTTTTATACCTTGGCTTCCTCTGCTTCCCTGGACACACCTTTGAAAATATAACCAATAATGATGTCTATCCACCTGGAGAAGACTAGATCTCTCTCCACTTCATTTCCTCTTCCTAAGAAATATTCCTGTTGGTGCAACCTGACCCAGTGACTATTGGGCCCAACCTGGGCCCATTGACTGTGGCTGGGCTTGATTCATATCTCACAAACATGGCCACCAGGCACCACGGTGGGGGATGAAGGGAGAGCAGTTTCCAAAAAAGGCTAGGGTTAAGATGAGGTAAGTTGCTGGACACATAATCCAATAGGTTTTCAGTATGGTTCCTGATTAAGGACATGGCGTGTAAAATATACCAGATCTTCCGTAGGCCCTTAGTTGGATATAAATACAAGCCAAAGTAGACTGAAGGGGGCCTCATGGTTCAAGATCTGGGTTTGTGTTGCTGCTTTGTGGCCTGAGGCACAGTCCCCTGTCTGGACATCTGTTTCCTCTTCTGAAACATGAAATTGCATTAAGCCAGTTCTACATAAATATCAAAAACCTTATTAAAATTCTAATGTTTATAACTCATTGACAATAAGAATACTCAGGTTAAACTTAATTAGAAATGGTCTTTATCTTTTATTGAAGTTATAACAACTGATATTTCAGGTGAAGTTCTGACGGGGTGATATTAATGTTTCTGAATACTAAAAGTTACCGAGAGTAAATTCATGACTAATTCATAAATGCAGTTTTGTGGACAAACTCCTGCAAAATAGAATCCATTCAGGGGTGAATAATAACAACAATAATAGCTACCATGTTCTTAGCCAGTAATAGCATTGGCTGTCTGCCAGGCTCTGTGCTAAGACTTCATTTAGTTGTCACAGTAATACTGTAAGGTACATACTATTTTTAATCCCTGTTTTACAGATTTAAGAAAACTGAGCTTTGGCTTAGAAAGGCCATCCAGTAAGAATGTGGCTGGACCAAGTTTCGAACCCACTTCTATTGAAAAAGATTGAAAACTATTGCATTAGCTGATCTCTGCCTCTTAAACTAAATGTGATGAAATTAATAAATTATACAATTATACAATATGATGTGTGTGTATATTGTATACTTTTCTTTCATCTCTGATACTCCACACATTCAATGCATGTGTCAGAAAGGTATAGGTGTATATTAATGTTTAAATATTACCTATTCCCTTGTCTGAAAAGCATGACAGTGTTTCAATCACAGAGCTAGGCACATGCCGGGAATTTTGCAAGCACAAGCTCAACTATATGAGAGTGCAAAGTTAAGTTTTTATTGGCCTGAGTGCGGTGATTCAAGCCTTGATGTTTTACTACTTGGGCCATGTGGTTTGGGAGGTGCTGTTGTAGGGTGTGGGGGTCTGTGACTGCTCACGTGTGCACACGTGTATGTGTGCATGGCTGGGTGTTTTCCAGAGTGGAACAAGAAGGATTAACTTTCAGCGTTTGGCTCACCCTAACCTATAGCAGATGGGCACTGGCTTTAAGTTCTCATAAAGTCAACCCTAGAGACTTGTTAAATAATTTATCCTCAACTTTGGAAGAGCAAAGGAATAAGGTGATTAAGAAAAATGGAAAGCCACATGATAATGTGCCATTGATGGAGTGGGGTTGTCTTTCACTGTGGTACATGGTGAATGTAGCAGCGAATGAATTTGGAAAGTAGTGGGGAGAGAGTCAGATGTGGTTGGGGGAGCCCTTGGAGCAGACAGCTCCTGACTTTATCCCCAGCAGCTGCAGCAGAGAAAGTGAGAAAACCTCCATTCTTTACCCAGGGAATGGCCCCAACTTTAAGACATATTGAACCATGCTAATTTTAAGGCCTCCCAATATAACCATTTTATTTCATCCAGCTGTGGGGCCTGACTTTGGACTGGAAAGGACAGCCAGCAAAAGAGATAGGGCAGAGCTGGAAAAATAAATCCACAGGATGCCTGTCAGTACCTGGTTTTAAGTTGGGGATGTGGGAGCTGTAGCAAAGTCACATGGGTGATTTAACATAGACCATCACCTCCTGCTGGCTTTCAATGACCTCCTTTCCTGTTCCCCACTGTCAGCAGCTGGAGAAGTAAAAGTTCTTCAAGCTTCAGTCATGAAGCTTTCCTACTTTCAGTACCTTTTGATAAGATGCCATGAGCATAGCTCACTCGTTAAATAGTCACTCATCCATTGAAACAACTTGAAGGAGGCAGGGCTAGTCAGGATCCATGGTTGCAAACAACAAGCTATGTCTAGTTAATTTAAGCAGAAAAGGAAATTATTGGAAGGAGATGGAATAACTTGCAAAATCGAGAATGTGCACGGAGAACTAAGCTTGAGCAATGTCCAGGTGCCAAGGGAGTCCAGGTGCTAGAAACACAGCCAAGGTCATGCCACAGAAGGGTCTGGATGTTGCTGCAGCTGCCCCTGAAATCCCCACCAGTAAGCAATCTTAAGATGTTGCTGATACTGCCAGAATTTTGAGTACCCCGTATTTCCCTGTATCACCTGCTTCAGATTTAAAATCCAGGGCAGTCGCATCCAACCCCACTCGCCAGGGGCCAGGTTAGTGAGAGAGGAACCTTTTGTGGTAAGCCTTACCTTCAACATGTCTTGGGGTGGCCTGGAGGTATAGTTCAGATGCTGGAAAGGCAAAACTGCTAAATATTCACAACAGAGCTTTCTCTAAAATTGAGAATTTCCTTTCCAGAGAGAGATAAGGAAAGAAGACTGGACATAGAGTTCATGCCTATAATTCCAGCACTTTGGGAGGCCAAGGTAGGCAGATCACTTGAGGCCAGGAGTTTGAGACCAGCCTGGCCAACATGGTGAAACCCCGTCTCTACTAAAAATACAAAAATTAGCCAGGTGTGGTGGCATTTGCTTGTAATCCCAGCTACTCAGGAGGCTGAGGCACAGGAATCACTTGAACCTGGGAGGTGGAGGTTGAAGTGAGTTGAGATCAAGCCACCTCACTCCAGCCTGGGTGATGCAGCAAAACTTCATCTCAAAACAAAAAAAAAAAGAGGAGTTCCTCTTAATACACTGTTGATGGGAATGTAAATTAGTATAGTCATTATGGAAAACTATGGAGGTTCCTAAAAATAAATTAAAATATAGCTACCGTATAATCCAGTGATCCTACTACTGGATATTTATCCAAAGGAAATGAAATCAACACGTCAAAGAGACACCTGCACTCCCAAGTTTATTGCAGCACTATTTACAATAGCCAAGATAAAGAATCAGCTTCAGCATCCATCAACAGATGGATGGATAAAAAATGTGGTGTATCTATAGTATGGAATACTACTTAGTCATAAAAAATAATGAAATCCTGTCTTTTGCAGCAACATGGATGAACCTCATGTTAAGTGAAAGAAGTCAAGCACAGAAAGACAAACACCATATAATGTCATTCATGGAATCTTAAAAAGTTGATCTCATAGAAATATAGACTAGAATAGTGGTTACCAGAGCTTAGGAGTGTAATAGGGAGGGGATGATGGGAAGAGATTGATCAAGTACAAAATTACAGTTAGATAGGAGAAATAAATTCTGGTGTTCTATAGCACAGATGGGTGACTGTAGTAAACAATAGTATACTGTATATTTTAAAATAGCTAGAAGAGAGGATTCCAAATGTTCTCACTACAAAGAATTGATAAATGTTTGAGGTGATGGATATGCTTAAATACTGTGATTTGATCATTACACAATGTATGTATGTATTGAAACATCACACTGTATCCCATAAATAGGTACAATTATCATGTGTCAATTAGAAACAAAATAACTTTAGCTGGGTGTAGTGGCATACACCTGTAATCCCAGCTACTCAGGAGGCTTAGGTGGAAGGATTGCTTGAGCCCAGGAGTTCCAGATCAGTCTGAGCAACATAGTAACACCTTATCTCAAAAACAAAATTAACAAAAAACTGAAATAAGTTTTTAAATTTTTTTAAAAAGAATAAGTTCCCAATATCATAATGGACTCAAAGACTAATTCATACCGATGGTTTGCATTTCATACCCTCTATGAGGTTTAGATTTCTCTGACCTAAGTTCAAAGGAGAATTTGTTCTGATGTTACTTGTCCAAGGAAAGTTAATGTGAAGGTCTCCTGACACCTGCAGAGATGGGCCTTGTTGCTATGACAGCCTTTGAAAGAGGGAAGGATGCAAGAGGTGGAAGCATTCCACGCCTGTAAAATAATGGTCCACTCCTTACAAGTACCCTGAGCGATTTGATCCTATGAAGAAAATAATCAAAGATTTGTTTCTTTAACTCCTCACAAGGCATGGCACAAGTTAGGTTGGAGAGTTACAGGCAGAGCCCAGGTGCAGTCTGTTTGGCCTCTCTACTCAACTGGTATTGATACCAAATCTACGTTGGTCAAGACAGGCCCTCAGATTCACTCCTTCCACCACTTTAGAGGGCAGTAATTCCCAGCTGTTTGCCAGGTTCATGTCATCCATTACTATCTTCTGGGAAGTGCTGAGGAGATAGGGGACTGAAACTGCCCTAGGAATTAGAGACTCTGCCCCAGGTGAGAAATGTGATTCTGGGTACAGCACCAGGCGTTTCTGGGCCTTGAATTTAGGAGTGAGAGGAAAGAAAAAACCTTGCAGTTTTAAAATTAATCAAAGGACTGTGGATTTAAAATACAAAGTAGCTTCAGCAGTGGCTAAAACCTTGGTAGCCCGAAAGGGAATAAGGGGAGAAAGTAAACTCTGAGACCATTATCCTTTGAGACTCAAAGTGTCCTGTCTCTAGGATAAATACAGATTTGTTCCCAATTGTTGGGGTGTTCTGACATGACAAGCACCCAGTGCTGCTCACTTGAGGGTAATTAAATTTGTGGAGGCATTTCTTCTCCCTCAGCCAAAGGACCTACATGTCATAAGATGGTCCTTATAAAATAAGCATGCCAAATGCCCTGATTTAATAACAAAAATGAAAATCCAATGGGATCTACTGAGACAAGGAAGCTTCATGTATGACTAAGTGCAGGATGAAGGGAGGGTAGGCACAGTTCATTGGTCTGAAGATCATGGAGGACAATAAGCAAGAGCGGCTCCCCTTCCTCACCATCCACACCTCTACATTGCCACCAAGCCCCTCAAAGTTAGACCATCAACTTGTTTAGGAATATTCCCAGGATTGACAAATGGATGTGATTTTATCAAGAACATCTGTCTCCTTACCTTTAGCAAAGGCTCTGGTGTTTGTTCAGCATTGTGACAAATCATTGGATGATTGACTCAAGTATTCAATTTGTCCTGTAGCAAGAGCCAATTTCTCTGAGTCCTTTTTTGAACTGTTTTAAGAAAAAAGTGGCAGAAAAATTTAGTATTTCAACCCATATTCGTGTTTTGCAGAACCTGTCCTTTAAACCACTCAAGGCTTTACCCCAGGGCAAGAAATTCAGGGTTCTCCTCTTTGGAAACTGGATGACGGGGAGCAGGTCAGGGAGTCAGGGCTGGGAGCAGGCAGAAGCAGACTCTCCTGCTGGCCTCTGGAGACACTTTCTCATTGGTCAGGGGTCATGATGAGCTTACCTCATTTGATTCTTCTCTCTTTTCTTTATTAGTCTTGCTAGCAATCTATCAATTTTGTTGATCTTTTCAAAAAACCAACTCCTGGATTCATTGATTTT
>NW_012118376.1:5892121-5983966 GCF_000951035.1 Colobus angolensis palliatus
GTGTGAGGTGTGGGGTGTCGGTCTGCCCCTAGTGGGGGATGTCTCCCAGTTAGGCTACTCAGGGATCAGGGACCCACATGAGCAGGCAGTCTGTCCGTTCTCTGATCTCAACCTCCGTGTTGGGAGATCCACTGCTCTCTTCAAAGCTGTCAGAGTCGTTTGCGTCTGCAGAGGTTTCTGCTGCTTTTTTGTTGTTGTTGTTGTTGTTTAGCTGTGCCCTGTCCCCAGTGGTGGAGTCTACAGAGACAGGCAGGCCTCTTTGAGCTCCTGTGAGCTCCACCCAGTTCGAGCTTCCCAGCAGCTTTGTTTACCTACTTAAGCCTCAGCAATGGTGGGTGCCCCTCCCCCAGCCTCCCTGCAGCCTTGCAGTTAGATCGCAGACTGCTGTGCTAGCAATGAGGGAGGCTCCGTGGGCATGGGACCCTCCCAGCCAGGTGTGGGATATAATCTCCTGGTGTGCCCGTTTGCTAATTGGGGTGGGAGTTACCCGATTTTCCAGGTGTTGTGTGTCTCAGTTCCCCTGGCTAGGAAAAGGGATTCCCTTCCCCCTTGCGCTTCCCAGGTGAGGTGATGCCTTGCCCTGCTTCAGCTCTCGCTGGTCGGGCTGCAGCAGCTGACCAGCACCGATTGTCTGGCACTCCCTAGTGAGATGACCCCAGTACCTCAGTTGAAAATGCAGAAATCACCGGTCTTGTGTCAGTCGTGCTGGGAGCTGGAGACTGGAGCTGTTCCTATTCGGCCATCTTGCTCCACCCCCTCTATATGTCAAAACACAATTTTATTTGACAGCTTGAAAAACATTTCATATAGTTCAAATATTATTCAAAGAAGCCTGTGGAATGAGTGAATGTTAGGAAAGGCTGGGGCAGTGGGGCAAGGGAAAAAGGAAGTAAAGTCTCCACAGATGCCTCTGGGAAATCTGAAAAAACATGAGTGGGACAGGGTAGCATAGACTTTGAGAGGTAGAAGGAGTTGCCTGAGAGAGAAAGCCTTCTGAGAAAAGAAGGTACAGCTCGTGGGAGCTGAAGCAAAGTCCTAGCCATCAAGAGGGAAGAGCCATTCTAGGCACAGCCCTGAACTTGGCTCCTAGTGGAGCCTACTGGACTCAGTGTGGAGAACAATGTGACCAGGAAATAAAAAAGAAGAGGTTTTTCTCCTCAACTCTGGAAAATAAAGAGGCTCAGGCAGTCCTGCTGTGAGAGCACTCCAACCAAGTGGGACACAGAATGAAGCATAAAACAACACACGGTGCCACAAAGCGGGCTTGTGGGGCAGAGGGCATGACCTGGCAGGGGAAAATGAAGGGGCCCAGTAGGAGGTGGCAGAGTGGTAACACCCATTGACACAGACCAAAATATTGAAGGAGCACTTCACAGAGCCCTTCCTGGACAAGTGGGAGCAAGAGGTGGTGGAACTGGGGTAATGACTGTTTATGTATCCTTAGGCTTGGGAGGCCTGGGGAGATCTGAGTTACACAGGTAGCGCCAAGCTCCTGCCTCTAATGCCCTATTCCATTCCATGCTGTCCCATGGGAAAGAGCTCTCACCCAAGCCGACTTTATCAGAATCACACACACACTCAAAGCTTATGAATGTACAGATTATAAATTGATTCAAACCAGAAGTTCTTTAAGGGCATTGTATTATCAGTGCCTTAACAATGGGGAAAGATCACATCTGCATAGAGACGTTGTGTTTAAACCCACTGTTATGCACATCTCACTCGGTCTACATAACAAGCCAGTGAGGTAAGCATGGAGTGTGAAAGCCTGAAATAAAACCAAATGTAAGTACAGCCAGGTAGCTGAAAATCCCTTTGTGGGTCTCAAGCTCCCTCTGACAACTACCAGCTTCTTAGCAGAGCCAGGTCTCACTCCTCCTGTGGGCCAAACTGAGTGTTGATGTGAGATCTTATCAGTTCTGAAAGGGAAAGAAGTTAAATTCTCGTGGCCTTCTGGAGAGGATCAAGTGTTTTGCCTTCTACCTAGAGAGTCGATTCTTCTTGACAAGGGAATGAACTCATGAGCTAATGTAAGGAACCAGTCCTTACAGACTCGGTGTGTTTTGAATTGTGTTTGTGAGGTTTGTTTTAAGATGTGTCTACCTGCCACGGTGACATATGCCAGTGCATCTGTGCTGAGGCAGCCCTTTTAAGAAAATTCCCCCTGAAAAGGGCCTTAAAATGTGGCAGCTAGCCTTTGGCCTTATATTGAAGACACACCTCACTGTATGCCTCTAGTCCTGCCTCCAACCACTGTCGCCTGACTTTTTCATAGGGATGGCAGGCAAGCCTCAGAAGAATATTATCCTTAACCCTCTGCGCCTAAATCTTTCCTGAAGTGAGATGGGTCGAATTCCACAATCTCTAATATCCTTTCCTTGCACATTAATTCTATAATGCAATGGAGCTGAGTCTTCGTGAGACTTCCCAGGAAAGGTTCCTTTGGGCAAAGAATGAGATGCTGAAAACCTCAGGAAGCCCGGAGATTGACTTACCTATGTGTTGTAGTCACCAGAATTTCTCCTCCTACTGCAACCACATTTATTAAATGCCTTTCAGTGTCAATGGGCTATGATAGGGACCCATTTTGTGGTTTTGGAGCTCTAGTCGTGACTTCCGTTCAAGGCTTGGCTGCATCTCTTGTCCATTCACTCAGTACCCATTTCTTTTTCTCTTTTTTGAGTCTTGCTCTGTCACCCAGGCTGGAGTGCAATGGCACCATCTCAGCTCACTGCAACCTCCACCTCTCGGATTCAAGCAATTCTGCCTCAGCCTCCCGAGTATCTGGGATTAGAGGCGCCTGCCACCATGCCCAGCTAATTTTTTGTATTTTTTGTAGAGACGGGGTTTTGCCATGTTGGCCAGGCTGGTCTCAAACTCCAGACCTCAGGTGATCCACCCACCTTGGCCTCCCAAAGTGCTGGGATTACAGGCATGAATGCCTGGCCTCAGTGCCATTTCTTTGAGTAACTATGTCCCATGCACCAACTACTACTAACTAAATACTAATATTTCATGTGTGTCAAATGGCAGCTACTGTGCTAAACATTTTACATATGGCATCTCCAACTCTTCCCAACAATCTACAAGGTGGTTATTATTAATATCCCCCATTTTATAGGTGAGAAAACAGAGGCTGAGGGAACTTGGAAGAAACACAGGAGCAAGGATCCCACATTACAGTCTGACTCCAGAGATCAAGAGCTTGGCTGCTCTTGATCCACTATATGGGCTCTGGGAAATCCAAGGGGTGTAAAATGTGGTCCCTACTCTCACGAAGTCATGATTTAGAGGAGGCAGAATTGTAAAATAAGCCTAACGAAATATAAAAGTTATCCTAAAGGAATGTGCCCTTAATACAGCATGGGAGGCAGAATCTGCCTACCTGGCTGGGAGGGATGAAAATTGGGGCGATGATTGGTGATCAGAGGAAACTGACTTTCCAAGCTGAGACACAAACTTCATTTCCTCTCATATTTTCTCCAATAGAGACATAACAGACAATCATTTAGGCTTTAACAGACTCACATCCTTTGTAGCACAAGTGAACCCTCATGGCAAGACAGCCATGAGCCACTCCCAAGAACTTGGAGATGAAGAATTTGTAAGATCTTGCCCCTGGTGAGAGAAAGGATCAGATATAAGAATTCAAATGAAAATACACAATGTCCACATGACTCTGACTCCCTTGCAGGGCAAAATCTATCTGAAAATGTTAACATAGCTACACAAGGGACACTCAGGCCAGGGAAGGACAGCTGTCTGCCATGCTTGATGATCTCAGACTGAAGGTTAGTGCTGCCCCATTTAGCACCGCTTAGGAGAGAAGATGCCCTTTGAAGGCAAAGCTAGAATCCCAATGTGTTTACACACATCTGGCTGTCAATTCCTGAGGATGACATTAAATATTCCCATTGTAGAATAAACTCCCCTATTTCTGATCCCATAGCTTTGCTTCCCTGGCCCTTGTCTATAAGGAAAGAGTGCTTTGACCAGCCAATCTGTATGCAGGCTTGGGCTTGACAATGATATTTCTAAGTGCAAAATAATAAATTGGCCTTCTAGCTATATACACCAGCTATGTGAGAAACCTGAGGCCCAGAGAGGTACTACAAATTCTCAAGAATTCATTTTGTAACCCTTCTTAAGCTATCATTATCAACGTAAGATATCGCCACAGCCAGCTCCCCCATTCCACCCCTCCACTAGATTGCACAGAGCCCTTGTCTATATAAACAATTTGATTTTAACATATTTATTAAACATTCATAGGCTCATGTGATATACTGTGATTTATTAATGGAGATTTGGAAAAAAGTAGAAAAGAGGCCCTTATGCATTTGCTTATCATTCAATAAGTGCAGGTGAAGATTCCTGATAGTATCCAGATGCCATCTCTTCCTGCTCAAGTCCAGGAACTAAACTATCTCCTTATGTTCTTTATTGTCAAATGCACTGTTTCCGGCTAATTTCATGTCTGCCACCACAGGAAAGAGGTAGCACTGCCGTTATTACTGACAGTGCTGTGACTTTGGAACCTGTTTGTATTGAAACAATATAGATCTGCTTGCCTCTGCAGTTCCCTAGAGGTGTTGATTTAACATCGGTTACCTCTTTCTCCATGACA
Organism: Colobus angolensis palliatus; assembly: GCF_000951035.1. NCBI lineage: Eukaryota > Metazoa > Chordata > Mammalia > Primates > Cercopithecidae > Colobus > Colobus angolensis. The sequence goes on from NW_012118376.1 coordinate 5,896,749, forward strand.
CTGCATCATTCATCAAGCAGTTTGTAAATACTGGCTTTTGGCGACACTCTAGAATGTTGTTACTGGGTGTCATTAATGATGATCACAAATGCAGAAAAATGTGAACAATTCATTTTCTGGTCATGTTAATTTTGCCACTTGGAATTTTGTAGCATGAATGTAGAATAGCACATCTCCCAAGAAGAGCCTTTCTTAAACTCTTTAGGCCATATGACATTTCAATATTGACTACACTCTTGCCTTCCACGTGCCTCCATCAGTAGTGAAGTTGAGTCAAGGGCCCTGGGAAGCTAGAATACTGGTCTATTCAAACAAAGGATGTCCATTTATCTGGCAGGAATTAAGATCCATCAGGGAGGGCATGTGGTTAACACATCTTTCTGAGACAAGAGAGGATATTAATTGGAAAGGTCCATTAGCATCATGGAACAAAGGCCCTGCAGGCCCTATAGAAACAGGAGTAACCATGCCTAGAAGACTTCCTGACATGTGGCACAGAGCCTGTGGTCCAGTGGGATGACTGTCTGGGGTACCAGCAGGAAACTTGCTGCTACCCTTGCCACCTTGGGGTGAAATCCTTTTAGACTATGCAGATATCCTATTTCTCATTAAAACTTTAATTCTCTAGTTTTAGTATCCACTGATAGTTTTATAAATCTATTTTTCTTTATTAATTGGCATTTGAGCTAAAGAAGGGCTTTTCCTTCTTACCCATTTACTTGTTTATCTACTTACATCAGTATGGTATGGAATCAAGAGTTTTATTCACTCTGTTAGAGGGTATTATGATCACTTATTTTGAGCTTAAATTGTCCCAGATTTAAGAAACAAGCATTTTTCATAAAATGTCTTATTCTAAGAAGCTGTGTGACCTGGAGCAGGTCATTTTGCTTTTTGAATTCCATTTTCTCACTTTGCATAATGAGAGAGTTGCACTAGAAAATCTTTACTTTCTTTTTCTATATGTAGGTCTAAAAGAACCAAGATTCATCATTTTACCTCTCTTCCTTTCCTTAAAAGCCTTTTAAAACGTGTTGGTTTTCATTTTGTGAGTATTTTTTACTTGCATTTAAAAAATAGGCCATAATAGTGGTTACTTAGTCTAAAGCAACACATGACTAATTCATTTATTTCCTAACGGGGGGGGGGGGGGGGGGGGGGGGGGGGGGGGGGGGGGGGGGGGGGGGGGGCAGGCGTAGAGCATGGCCTTTTGTATGAAAAAGGATGGAATAACTTGAAGACCCCTGACCTCAGCAAGTAATATTTGCTGCTTCCTCTGACAATAGCCCTTCTCAGTTGGGCCATTGTTCTGAAAACTAATGGCTAGAGAGGAAGCAATTCTCACCCACCTCATAATCTTCCCTCATCTCCCCCATTGTTTATTTCCTTACCTACTGAAATGCCAAACACCTAAAATGCAGAGATTCTCTTTCACTTACATGCCTTTATGACCTGGACAGATTTGATTGTATTCATGAGAATGGGCAGGGTGACTGGTGATTTGCAGAAGAAGTTGCATGTGAGTTCTATTTTGTGTTTCCCACTGACTCTTAGGGGCAAGCACAACTGCATGGTTAGGGTGTTATGTATGTTGTGTATATGTGCAAACATCCTCAAACACAGGTTCTGGAAGAAACATCATTTAATAACTCAAATTTTTCATTTCTGCTTATTTAAAAATTTTAGATACTCTGGAATGTCCATTGCTATTTAATTGAGCTATAAGTTTATTCTTTCTTTGCAATGCTGATGAAACTATTAGGAACATTTTGAAATTAGAACCAAGGCCAACGGAACAAAAGTAACAAAAATGAGGAGCATTTACATGACGTGTTTTAAAAGGGTTTCCTTTGGTCATTTTCTATCACGTATTTCTGGCAGCTTTGCATTCTCATTATTTTAACTCAAAGCCAGGTCAATAATGGAACAGACCAAATGGAAAGAGTTTGTTCTTTTTGTTCTAAATATTTCTATCAGCTTCCTAGTGCAATATTAATCTCATTGTCAAAATAGGTCTCACCTCATCTTTCCAAAGGCTACAATTTGGGTAAGATTATTTATAGACCCTTAACAGTATTTCCAGGCAAAAATAAGCCCACTACAAATTTTCCTTCAACCAATATTCCCTACTATTTAAAAATACAGACATTTTATGTTTGCTAACATCTCTAGTCATCTTTTTCTTTGAGGAATTCCACAGAGAAAGTCTATGTTGACCTAAATATCAGTTCTTCGGAGTTTAGACTGACCCCACTACAAAGCAGAAACCAAAACCACATCTTAAAAGGTTAAGAAGAGAGCAAACAGTTTCTACTCTATTTACTCAGCATATTTGTGCCGCAGATCTGGTTGTGCCGGCAATCTGCAATCAACTTTCTGAATGAAGAAGTTTCTAGAGTGTAATGACCCTGAGGAAATGAGTTATTCTTGTTACCAATCGGGGACAGTTGCCATTCATACTAGAGAAGAAAGCAGATCTACTGCAGGGCATGAAATTAAAATTTCCAGGTAGCAGCAAGTAATTGATACCGTGGGGTGACCTTTGCTCACGGCAGCCAATTTCAATCTGTAGACAACAGCAATAGGACCCACTACCCTCAGTGACCCCTACAAGCTGAGCCCGAAAAACAACACGCTCGAGTAACTTCGATGTCTTTCTCATAAATGCTCCCCATTTTCCTTAGCTTTGTTCTCTCAGGCTTTGTTGTAATTCAGATGTCCCTAATGGTCTCATACATTTTTTATGAAATTATTAATTTATCCACCTGAGACACTAAGTGGGAATCAGATTTATCAACTTACTCTGTAGTTCAGGGTTTGAGTTTTTTTGTTTTTAGACACACAACATTGCTTTTTCTGGGTTTTTGGATCCTACCTTTAAACATGTTATCATCAGAATAACTTTTGGAAAATAGAAAAAGCCCAAATAAGCCACATCAGTCTTGGTTTGATTTTTGTTGTTGTTGTTGTTGTTTTTCCCCCGTACTGACTACTCATTTATATATTCAAAATTAATTGGTTTCTTCTGGAGTGTGGCAGAGCATCTATCACCAAGAATGAATTTTAGGATGAGTATTGAATTTATTTAAATAACAGGTTACAATGGGAAAGGCAACCAACAGAAAATAAATCATGTGCCTGTCTTTTGGAATTGCTGAAAAATGAAATCATTCTAGAAATTCACTCCTTAACCTATTGCTAGTCCTGAAATTCTTGACATTGGGTATGCAATAACTTCTAAATTAGGATTATTTGGTTCAAAGCTCCAGACCTTTCTAAATGCCTTAGGTAAGGAAAATGTACTGAAAGTCCTAATGTAACAATTTTGGGACATAAATTATGTTACAGCAAAGAGCAGACCAAAAGATCACAGCTCCTTGAGCCAATTTAGATTTTAATCAGATTTTTATCCCAACTTTAATTAAAGTGTTTGACTTAGAAAAATGACTATTAGTAAAACTGACTGCCACTAAAGCAAAAAAGAAAAATTAATTGGAAAAAAATGTACCCTGACTGCTATGAAGATTCATAGCATATGTTATAAAAGAGAGTGGAAGAATGCTTTAATGAACTAGTATAACATAGTAGTATTTCTCTTCCTAGACATATAGAAAATTATGTCATATTTTTCTCCTTAGATGCTGACATAAGTGAAAATAACAGAAAACGTCTTTTTAAAAAATTTAAAATCTAACAATAACCTCTAAATTATAGGCTATAGTTTGTCATTAACTTCTTCTGCCAGGTTTGGTTAGGCTAATTTCCATTGCTACGAATCAGTCAACTAATATTTGTTGAATCTTTACTTGCCTGGACACTGGGAGGATTATTGAAGTATCAAACATAGTCCTGCTCTTGGAGAGCTTATAGTCTTATGGAGGAAAAAATGGGAAAAGGCTAAGGCAGTCAGATCTCAAGCCTGAGAAACTGGATGGTACATCCTTGCCATAAAAGTTGAGATAAGGGAGCATGTCCCTGGTTACATCAACTCCTCAAGCATCTATGAGGGTGAGAGGTTGAGAGACGGACAGGATTTGGACAGGTGCAGAAGAGGTAAGAGTTGTTCCAATGGAGGGGACAGTTGGGCAGGCTTAGGCAGGGGATGAGGAGCCAAGCCTGACCAAAATGGAGAGTTTGTATGGGGTAGCAGAGCACAGGAGTTAGGCTGAACAGGACCTTATGCACCAGACCAGAGACATTGATGTCAGATATGATGTACCTAATATGTAAGTGTTATTGCTGTCTATGCTTTGTGCATTTACATTCTTTCTCTGCTGCACTGCCTCTTTCCTATAGGCCCTTGGGGTCTAGTGGTGAGAGGATGTAATTTTTAAAAAGAGCAGCCTGGTGGTCTTATGCAGATTGCATTGTCTGAAGGAGATTGACAGCAGTAAGGCCATGGCCATGGTCAGTGTCCTGTCCGGGGTGAGGAGGCCTATTTGGACTGGGATTGATGCAACAATGAGGGATGCAAAAAGGAGAACCCAGATCACCTTCATTCAGCAAACAGTACTGAAATCTTTTATGGGCTAGTCCTGGAGATTTAGAAAAACATAATGAGTATGACTCAATGAGGAAGGGGCAACTCATGGTCAGGTTGGCTCCGACAAACAAAAACACAATGCCAGGACTCTAGGAAGCACAGATGTATGCTCTGTGATGCCAGGCTTGAGATGGCACAGACTGGCATGGGAGGCAGATGTGGTAAGCAAGCCTTCACTCAGTAGATTACATTTAGCTGGGCTTTGAAGGGTAAGTCTAATTTTGCCAGACAGAGAAGAAAACACACAAAAAAGGAGGGGATGGAAATCAATTAAACTCAAGGCAACAAAAGACAGAAATTTAAGATTTGAATTAAAGGACCACTACTGTCTTCTACATCTCATTTCTGGAATTTTCTAAAGGGAGTGGGGAGGGGAAGGGATTACATCGGGGGTATCCAATGTCTTGCCTTTCCTGAGCCATATTGAAAGAAGAATTGTCTGGGGCCACACATAAAATATACTAATAATAACTAATGAGCTAAAAAACAAAAACAAAAAACTGCTAATGTTTTAAGAAAGTTTATGAATTTGTGTTGGGCCACATTCAAAGCTGTCCTGGGCCATGGGCCATGTATTGGACAAGTTTGTACTACCTACTTCAGCAAACAAAAACATATAGAGATAAAAAGAAATACAACTTGGAACTGTCTGGGAAATTTTAGGATATATTTTAACAGCGATTCCCTGGGAAAAGAGAGGGACAAGCCTAGGCAAAGTTGAGTGCTTTGCAGGAAGTATAATCACAGGAAAGCAAGAGTGAGAGTGTATTAGTCTTTTCACAACTGCTATAAAGAACTGCCTGAGACTGGGTAATTGATAAAGAAAAGATGTTTAATTGACTCACAGTTCTGCATGGCTGAGGAGGCCTCAGGAAACTTACAATCATGGTGGAAGAGAAAGCAGGGTTATCTTACGTGGCAACAGGAGAGAGAGTGAGCAAAGGGAGAAGAGCCCTTTATAAAACCACTAGCTCTCATGAGAACTCACTCCCAATCACAAGAACAGCATGGGGGAAACTGCCCCATGATCCAATCACCTCCCACCAGGTCCCTCCCTCAACACCTGGGGATTACAGTTCAAGATATGCTTTGGGTGGGGACGCAAAGTATGACCATATCAGAGAGGAAGGGAAGTAAAGAAAGAATGGAAACAGGAAGCCAATGCAAGGATGTGAGTGATGGCTTTGGCCACTGTGCCACAATAAGCCACAAAGTGACAGCCAGTTGCCTGACAGGTGCAGGATGTCTCTGGACAAGCTTGTATGGAAAGTCATACCTCAGAACAATGCATCAGAAGGATAAATGGAGAGAAAGCTTGCTGATTCCCTCTTGTCTTCTCATTCCCATTTACCAAGATGAACCCCATGGAAGTTAATCCTCCTGTAGTTCTGGGTTGGTCACCTGGCCCCTTTTGGCAGCAGACCTCTGGGGGAAGCAGACCCTGTACCATATGGAGTGGCCTTTTATGAGATCGGAAGTGAGGGAAGAGCTGAAGACAACACAGGGGGAGCCATGAGGTTCTGCACAGAATCCTTCCTCTCTCAACTACTGGCCAAGAGGACAGGTGAGGCCAGGAGAATCTGAGGCAGCCCATAGGATGCATCCTACATGTGATGTATTATTATTACAAGTATATCTCATAATTGTGGTCAATCCTTTCTTCTCAAGAAATTTCCAGACCCATTGTTTCTCTTGATTTCTCCATTCTGTATCCTTATTGTGCCTAATTCTTAAGCTGTTCTAACAAAGGCAACAAGACGCAAGAAAGAGAAAACTCATGTTGGTGAATGCTGTCACTTAGAAGTTCACTGGCAAAACTGGTTAAGCAAGATAAAGGTGAATAAAGACAGTTGGCATTAAATTGAAGGATGGGGGAGAAGTAAGTTCTTGATGATGTTTGCTTAAGCTTGGTTTTCAGAAAAATCTCTTTTCTTTTCATGGAGGAGGTGGGGGGGTTGTGCTGAGAGTGTCCATTTCCCTGAAACTTGATCCTCTACTCAGAAGAAGGGCAGGAAGCGGGGGCAAGATTGACTAAGAAGAAACACATCAGCAATGTGAATTACAAGTGTTAAATCTATGTCATGGGGAAATTGTGCATGAGGCAGCCCGAAGATGTCTAGGGCTGAAATAACTATTTCTATCACAGCCTGATCTGACAAATTTCTAAATCTTAAAACAACTTTAGGAGCAATACTTTGAAACAAAAGAGATGAAAACAAAACAAAACAATGCTTTGAGTTTATATACATAAATGGTCTAGGTAACAACTGGCCCAAAAAAGCGTTCGCAAGCCTTCCCTGGAAGATTGCTCTTAAACTTGGAAATTATGCTATTACCACCAATTGACTGGAAGCTTCAGGTCCATCTGAACTGTGACTCTGCTGGTCGGCTCCTAATTAACCTCTGTCCTGCTGACTGTATAATTCAGCAGGGGCCTGCAGACTCTCCGCTTTTAAGTTAACTGAGGCCATCTGCTCATTCAAGCTAATCCTGATAGTGCCTTAACAAGAATGAAAAGGAAAAGATTAGATGTACCTGGAGCTACAAATGAGAAAGCTGTGTGGGTGGAAGAAGAGGAACCATTATTTTCCCCTTTTGTCTGTTTGAGGCCCCTATTTTTTAAGCTGTGCAGTGTAACTAATTAGAGGAAAGAACTCTGAATGCTCCTTCTTATCATGCTTGTAGTCAAACAACCAATTTGATTAATTTTTTTGTCGAAACAGATTTGGTATCATGTGAAATTTTTACCTGATATTTATACCTTTTTTCAAAATCCAATCATTCTCATACAACCTTTACACTCCTTGATATGTCTCTGGATTACTTTTAAATGGACTTACTTTGAAGAAAGAAAATAGCTATTTTAGCCTTGTTGAAGCAACAATATTGTGGAATTACAACTTTAATGGGCTTTGTATGTGTATGAGTTTGTGCATGTCATCTTTAAAATTTACAATTTCATATCCAATCTTTTAGATGCTTGGAGAATAATAGAGTATGGATGTGACACTTTTCAATTAGAGCACTGAAACAATAAAATGGAACCACAGCATCACATTCTACACTCCTGCACATATACAGGACTCTAAACTGGTTGGTTGGTTTGTTTTTAAAAGGGAAACCATGCAATAATTGCCACCTGTCATGAATTTTAGTATTTCTATATGCCAAGAAGCACTCTCTAAATAAATCTATATATTTTTTATATAAGTTCTATTCTTCTAGTAAACCTATGAATAACCAATAAAAAAAGTCCTGTACTATATAAAATCATCCCATGCTCTATAGACTGTGACAGTGTTCAACTGGATTTTTTGATTGGCTAATTTGGAGGGAGTAGAGGAGAGCTCTTTGATGTGTGTCCTCAGTCCAAATGGTTTATATCACTGAATCCCCAGCCTTACTATTCCTCATTCCTTGGAGATCCAGTTGAGACAGAAGAGTTCCCTGGAACCCCTCACGGGACTTGCAGCAGAGGTGTGGCTCATTTACCCAGCCACCCTCTGCTCAAACCCCTGGTGGGAGCGGGAACATGCAAGTGAGTGGGTGCAGGAGCTGGGGCAAGTGCTTTTAGGCTCCAACCCCATGGCAATGCCTAGGGTGTGTTACAATTAGTGTTCCTTTAGCAGTTGCTGTCCATAGAGAGCTAAGTGTTAACCAGCTCAATAAAGAGTCAGGGTGACAGCCTTTTATACCCTGCCTTCTTGGTACCCAGGTTCTTGTCCAGCATTCAGGAAGAACTGGGTCACATGGATTTGAAGGATACGTAGATTTTGAGTGATGGAGGTGTGGCTCTCAGCAGGATAGGGATTTGGAAAGAGGATGGAGTGGGAAGATAATCTTCCCCTGGAGTTCAGCCGTCCCGGGCTGAATTCCTCTCCAACTGTCCCCAGCCGACCTCCTCTCAACATTCAGACACGTCTTCTCTCCTTCTCTGCCGCACCACTCTGCTCCTTTGCCAGTGGAGTCTGGAGTTTTTATGGGCACAGGATCAGGGGTGTGGCAGGCTAGGGTGGTTTTGAAAAAAAGCAACATTTGGGTGGGAAAACAAGGATAACTGTTCTAATTTAGTGCCACAGTTTCCAGGCTTTGAGGGAGGGTCTTTGCCAGGGAACTGCCCTCTTCTACCCAGGTATTTCCCTGCCTCCTGTCTGTATCGGAATCACTGAGCATGGCACACTGGGGATGTTGTGCAGATAAATCAGAACAACCTGGGTAGACGTGGCCCAGACAAAACTCACATTTCCTTCCACTTCTCTCTGTTGGGAAGTTTGCCCTATTTCACTCTCCTGAGAGACTGATCTGTAGACAATTGATTCATATCAGGTAGGTAGATCAATAAGAGTGCATAAAAATAAACTATGCTTTAGACTTGGGGCAAGAAAATAAAATGAGTTCCACTTTGAGGTTGGTGGAATGAGAAGCTCCATGGAACCATACCCTAGCAAAACAACCTGAACTAGTGAAAACTGTTTTTAAAGCAACCATTTAAAGTCTCTGGAAATTGTTGTCGGGTCATACAGCAAATTAAGAAATATTAAGCAAGAGTCTGCGACACTTCAGCCACAACTCCACTCTCTAAGCTCCACTCTGGGTGGGCGTAGCCAAGAAGCAGCAGCTCCCTCTTCCCTCAGCTGCAACTCAAGGGATACAGTATTCACCAAGAGGCAGTAGCTACCAGCATATCTCATCTCTTTTAGCTCCAAGTTACTAAATTTCTGGCAAATGCAGCCAAGAGGTTGCCCTCTTCCTTCCCACAACCGCTACTCATAAGGCAGAGGTTCTGCTTCAGGCATGGCAATCCAAGGATACTGGAGCCCTAATTTCTCTGGCCTCAGCTTGCTCATAGGATGGAGATTTCATGCTGGGAAGGGCAAGCTAAGAAGACTAGAGGCCACTGCCCCTGCCCCACACTCTGCTCATAAGGCAGGTATATCACCCTCATCCTATTTCTGGAGCAGTAGCTCAGAGAACTCAGAGATTTTACCCAAGAGATAAGGGAGACCACAAAAATGGAGACATCTGAAGTTCTCCCCAAAGAAACTGACTTTATTTGAAGCAGAGTGAGAAGTTCAAGCCTAAGGATTGAATTTAGGAGAACAATGGATATTTTGATGGCAAGCAACTAAAAACCAGTTGGTAGCTCTGAGAGCAGCCAACTAAATTGCGGGCCTAAGTTTGCCAGAGAGAAGAAGGGAAAGAAGTAGTTGAGCAAAGCCCTCCTAGGGTTAGAACAAACCTCAAAACTCCAAGGAGACTAGATATATTAATAGGATCAGACTGTGGCGCAATTTATGCCCCAGGCATGCTCAAAAACAATAGTGCAGTTGGCCAGCAATTAGAGGAAACTGTCAGCTGAGTGGGATACCAAATAAAACAGATATTTTCACAGATCAGGAAACAAGACAGAGCCCTGCTTAACCTACTGTCATCCTAGGCTTACCCTGTGCGTGACCAAGTCTCTACCCTCTAAGAAAAAACATTATAAGCTTCACGTTTAGTGGGAAATATATTCACTAAAATGGACCAGCCAAAGAAACAAGCAGACAACATCAAAAACAAGCCGCAAAGAAGGGAAAGGCAATTGGTATCCAAAGTTGCTACAGTATATCACCTAAAATGTCCAATTTTCATCAAAAATGTATGAGACATGAAAAAAAAACCTAAGTGTGACCCATGCACAGGGAGCAAAGCAAGCAACAGAAACTCCCCGTGAGAGGAAGATGTTGAATTTCACAGAAGAAATGCTTCAATACACTACAGGAAACCATGCTTTTAAATGTCAGTGTCGGTATAATGACAATGTCTCCTCAAATAGAGAATATTAATAAAGAGACAAAAATAACTTTATAAATTATTTAAAATTATTTTGTAAGGGTAATCTCTTTTCTGCCCCATTTATTCAGTCATTTATTTATATCAGTATGGATATACTCGTGGATATTTAACACTTTGTATTATGATCCAACACTGCTTTATTTTATTGCTCTAATTTTTCCAGCTTTGGCCTTTGGGAGCTATTTCAGTCGCCCCCTGGATCCCTTTGATATGCCCCTGCGAATGTAGGGTTTGGTAAGTTTTACACCTGTTTTCGTTGTTGTTTGTTTTATTAAACACTTCTCTTCTTTCCGGCACTACAAGGTGCCCCAGGCTCATCTCATATATTTCCTGCCCCAGTCCTAAAATCAACCATTTTTCTAAGGACCCCTGGATCTTTTGATTGGAGAATGTTCTTAGAAGCTATGATCACAGCACTTGCTTTGCTCTGGCGCTTCTTTTTAAAGTAATGAAAATGTTCTAAAATTGATTGTGGGGATGGTCACACAACTCTGTGAATATGCTAAAAAGCACTGAATTGTACACTCTAAGTGGGAAAATTGTATGGCATGTGAATCTCAACAATGTTCTTATAAAAAGGGAAAAAAGAAAGTTAATCTGAGAGTGTACCCTATTTCACAAAGCAAAGGGAAAAATAGACAAAACCTGTACATAATGATAAATCTTTTGCCAGTTAGAACCAAGCATGTGATCCCAAGGGTGACCATCAGGAATACATTCACATTTGGAATATCATCAATATACCAGGAATTTCTGCCTACAAAATAAAGTCTTAAAAACTTTTTAGAGAAAGTTAGGACAGGATGTGGTATCTCGCACCTGTAATCCCAGTGCTTTGGGAGGCCAAGGCAGGGCTGGGGGGCATCAATTGAGGCCAAGAATTCAAGACCAGCCTGGGCAAACATAATGAGATCCCCATCTCTACAAAAAGTTAATAGAAGCCAGGCATGGTGTCACATACCTGTAGTCCCAGTTACTCAAGAGGCTGAGGTGAAAGGATTGCTTGAGCCCAGGAGTCAGAGGCTGCAATGAGCTATAATCATGTCATGGCACTCCAGCCTGAGTGACAAAGCGAGACCCTGTCTGGTGGTGGGGAGGGGGGGAAGAAAAAAACAATTAGGGTGTCCCAAATAATTCAAATTATATATTTTCTTAGGGCGTTGGGGAATCTTGTATGTGGCATTATTTAATTAGAGCTCTGAAACAATAGAATGGAAAGAACAATAGATCAAAAACTCCTACATTCCTGGAAATACTTGGGAGTCTAAACTAGCTTATTCATCTTTTATGGGAAACATTGCAGTGGTTTCTAGGCAGCTGCCATGAACTTTTAAAGCTTTCTGGCTGGCAAGAAGCCCCTCCACCTACTGTACTGAAACAAAGACCTAGGGCCATATTGTACTTCTAAAACTGTTAGAAAACGTCAGGCTAAACAGGTGTAAGTGTTGCTTGTTTCCTGAATGCACTGAGAAGCCCAGTGCTCCCCTGTGCCATGGGTGGGAGACTATTTATTGGTATGGAAAAATGCAGAGGAAAGAAAGAGATGATTCTGAACCGGGTAGTTGTGTAGCCATCTCTGGTGTATATTATCACAGTTCTCAGATGCCCTACTGACCTCTACTCTTGTCCTCACTTTATAACTTATTCAAGAGCCTATGCATATTCTTGACTAAATGAATATATGCATAGATATAAGCATAATTATGTATAAAGAATTAGCTAAGAACATATGCAAACACATACAAATGTGGTAAGAGGCTGTAATATAATGATTAAGGGTATCTCCTTAGAGTTAAACTTAGTAGTTCCAAAACCTGGCTTTTCATATACCAGCATGGGACCATGTACTTCCTACATCTATGCCTTAGTTTCCTCATCTATAAATGGGGAAGAAAATAATGCCTACCTCTGGAATCATTATAACCATTACATGAAATACTGAGTAAAGTGTTTGACATACAGCATACATACAGTGTTAGCATTATGTGTGTCTACTTATTCATTGGTGCTAGAATCCACAGGATCCATTTCAATTGTATATGCTATGCCTAGAGAAAAACACTTCTGAGATAATCTCTTCATTGTTTCTTAATATTTTCTCTAAAGAGTATTTTTTTAAAAATATTCACTTCATTCTGATTACAAAAGTAAGTCATACTCAAGCTGGGCATGGTGGCTTGTGTCTTTAATTCCAGAGACTTGGGAGGCTGAGGCAGGAGGATCCGTTGAGGCCAGGAGTTTGAGACCAGCTTGGGCAACACAATGAGACCTTGTCTCTACAAAATTTTGTTAAAGTTAGCCAGCATGGTGGTGCATGCTTGTTGTCCCAGTTACTCAGGAGGCTGAGGCTGAGGATCACTTGAGCCCAGGAGATTGAGGCTGCAGTGAGCTAAGATCACACCATTGCACTCCAGCCTGGGTGACAGAACCAGACCCTGTCTCAAAAATAATAGTAATAGTAAAGTCAATCATGCTCAACGAGAACACTTGGAAATAAAAGATTTAAGGTGGCTGTGCACGGTGGCTCAAGCTTGTAATCCCAGCACTTTGGGAGGCCAAGCTGGTCAGATCACAAGGTCAGGAGATCGAGACCATCCTGGCTAACACGGTGAAACCTTGTCTCTACTAAAAGTACAAAAAAATTATCTGAGTGTGGTGGCACATGCCTGTAGTCCCAGCTACACAGGAGGCTGAGGCAGGAGAATTGCTTGAACGCAGGAGGTGGAGGTTGCAGTGAGCTGAGATCGCCCCACTGCACTCCAGCCTGGGCAACAGTGAGACTCCATCTCAAAAAAGAAATAAATCAATAAATAAAGGCTTAACGAAAACTAAAAATTACCATTATTCTATCAGTCAGGCATAATAACAAAAATTCACATTTTATGTATTCTTTCCTATATTTTTCTATACATTTTAACCTGCTTGGGATCACACTATTTATATAGTTTGTAGGTCTTTTTTGTTCAGAGGATTATGAAATTATTTTTAAGCTTCTCATTAGATACGACATATTGACCACATTTGTTCATATCCTCTCCCTTCTAAAACCCATTTAAAATGAGAATAAAGGAGTTTAAAACATACAATTACAGGGACAAAGAATTAGAGATGGACAACAGCAAGTAAGACTCTACAATACATTTTTAGGAGCTCATGGAGAAGCGATGTTATGGTTTTTCAGAGCAGAGGGTACAACCCCAAGGTCTGCAGTGGTAGACAGCCCAAGAATGACTATTTCACCCTACAGAACTCAGGAAGGCCCAGGACTTGGTGGCAGCAGGTATTACTGAGGGGTGCAATAAGATGCAGAACCAAATGCAGGAGGACTGGTTCATGTCTTATCGTGAAACTAGCTGGATTCTCAGCCGCCTCCTCTCCCGCAGGAAACCTGAAGTTTAGTCTCTAAATAAATTGAACCAGAGAAAATCTGGACTCCGAGAAACCAAACACAGAAGAGGAGGAGGAGAAAGAAACCTGGACATAAATTCAGGAAAATTAAGTGAAATTCTAGGTATGAATTAGAAGAACCCTCCCTAGCTCTTTTCCTTCTGCTTCAAAATGCTAACGACTAAATCTATACTCCCCGCCCCCTGCAAAAACAAATAAAAAATGTCCCTGGAGAAAACTTCAGATACTGATATTTGATGGTCTCCCAACAACAACAACAAAAAAAAGCCATCTTGTTACCACATAATCTCCAGTTAAGGAATGACGTGTCTAGCATACACACACACAGGGCTTCCAACAAGGTTTTTAGTAGTTAACTCTTAAAAATGAACAGAAAACCAGAGATAATCGAACCAGGGAAATCCTCTGTGGAAGACGCTGCTAATGTTCTTCTCTCTTCCTGGACACTCCACTAGACTACATTGTCCAGCCCCTTACATGTAGGTGAGGCCATAATGCTGGTTCTTCCCAATGGAATGTGAGCAGAGTCATCGGTGTCACTTCCGGGCCTAGCAGTTTAAATGCAAATGTTCTTCTCTACTTTAAGAAGATATGGCATCTGCAAACACAAATAGGAAGTAAAGTGTAAGGAAGTAGGGGATAAGAACAATCAAGAACAGAAGGTCTTGGAAATTAGAAAAATGAGGGCTGAATGTGAAATTCAACAGAAGCATTCTACCATGAAGTCAGGAGACTCTCCCAAAAAGTAGAATTAAAAGGCAAATAAATAGAGGACAGAGAAAAGACAAGAAAGAGCATCAAATAAGTCCAATGCTTAATTAAGTACACATCCAGGAAAACGGGAGAAAATTTTTAAAGAAATAATGAAAAAATGAGTCACCAGATTTAAGAGGATCATAAAATGTCCAGCACAATGAAGGCAAACATACCCAGATCAAAAACATTGTTATGAAACTTGAACACTGGGAATGAAAAGATAAAAGCACCCATGGAGAAAGGGAACAGATCAGGAATGATATTTACATCAGACTTCACAACATCAATATCTGGAGGTAGACTATATTGAAGGATTTCAAAATTCTGAGAGGAAATTATTTTCTACATATTCTATAACCATGAGAATGGAATAAACATTTAGACATGCATTGCTTCCAAATACTTACCTTCCATGCACCCTTTCTTAGGAACTGCTAGAGGTTGTTCTTTACCAATATGAAGGACTAATCGAGAAAAAAGAAAATGGGATCTAAGAGACCCAATACAAGGCCCTGGCAAAGGGAAGTGCCAGGTGCACAGCTGCCCCTCAGGCTGAGAGGGCCCTGGGTACAGAGCAGGCGGATGAAGGACAGGGAGACAGGGAAGGGGTCTCCCAGGGAAAAATGAACTGGTATCTAATATTCAGGGTGTTTGGAAAATAATTGATGTGGGTTTTTTGGTTGTTTTTTAAGAGATGAGGTCTTGCTCTGTCACCCAAGGTGAAGTGCAGTGGCACAATCATGACACACTGCAGCCTTGAACTCCTGGGCTCCAGCACTCCTCTAGCCCTAGTGCTCCAAGTAGCTAAGACTACAGGCACACACCACCATGCCTGACTAGTTTTGAACGATTTTATGTAAAGATGTGGTCTCACTATGTTGCCCAGGCTAGTCTCCAATTCCTGACCTCAAGGGATCCTCCCATCTTGGCCTCCCAAAGTGCTGGCATTACAGGCATGAGCTACCAGGCTCGGCCTAGAATTTAATTTTTAAGTACATCAACAGGCACATGGCAAATTTAGCAAAATAATGTCAATGTAATAATTAACTCAGAAAAACAAATGTTCCACAAATAAGGAAATGTAAACATAGTTTCTTATTTGGTTTACTAACAAACAATATTTACATAGTAATAATAATATAAACATTGTCTTTTACTTAAATGAATAATTGTGACATAATTATTCAGAGAATTAAGGAAGAGGATGTCATGGGAAAAAAGATTAAAGAAAGCTAAATCTTTGTCTAGCATAATAGGAAGACAAGAATTAAGCCTCAGATTAATAAACCAAGAGACAGCACTCTTGGTTTTAGAAATACTAATGTTTATGATAGTAGAGACTCAGGAGAGTTGTAAGTGTCTGCCTCTGGGGGTGGGATAAACTGGGAGGGAGGAAGGATGGAGCAGGAAGCTGCTGGGGGTTGCTATGAGACTTTGAATGCAAATGAATTTTTAAAATATGTGTATTAAATTTTAAAATTTAAAAAGTATTCATAAAGTTTAACAGCTACATAATATCTTATAGGGTGAACTAATTTATATCCATATTTCTTTATTGACAGATATTTAGGTTGTAACTACAATGTATTTGTTACACATAGAACCTTTACTACAGTTTGGGTTATTTCCTTAGAGTTGCTACAAGTTGAATAATGAGAAAAAGAAGACAGCATGGTAAGATGTTGTTTTATTTATGTATTTCCTTTTATTTCTTCTTATATGTAAAATTATTTTATAAAATTGGGCTGCTGATCTTCACTTAGAGTGGGGCATGGAAATACCCATCTTACTGTGCTATTTTAATATTTTTATTTATAAAAGTGAATTTAATAAACTGAAAAATGGTAACACTTGATTAAGTTCCGTTGATTTTATTACTACTGAGTTTGCCAATTGTTTTTCCTCCTCTGTGAGTTTTCTGTTCATTTCCTTTACCTATTGGTTTTTGGGAAGTTGGTGTTTTGACTATCAAATTGTGTGACCTCTCTAAATTTGTTTAAAGCTCCAAATATTTCTTTCAGTTTATTGTATTCATATTGGTTTTCTTTATGCTATTTTTGATATGAAGATATTTTAACCTTTTTTGCAAGAAAATCTCTAATGTTTTCTTATTTTTCTATCGCTTTTAAACGTAGCAATCCAGATGTTTGAAAAGTATAATATATTTATTTGCATTTGATATGAGCCGATTCTCTAAATTTGGCCACCCTCCCCACAATAGCCATTCAGTTATTCCAGGACCACTTCCTCCCCAGTTGATTTAAGATGGCACCTTTGTCAAATATTAAATTCTGGAGTAGACTGGGGCCTGTTTTTGAACTATCTCTCGTCAGTCATTGATCTATAGCTCTAATTTTGCGTCAATGCCATACTGCTTTAATAGTTATAGTTCTATGATATATATTTAAGATAAATACCCCACTATTTTTTTTGCAGGGGGTGGGCAGGAGGAGAGACATTGGGTTTAGAGGACTGGGATCATCTTCCTCCACAGTTCATAACACACTATTGTTTTGTTTTGAAAGAATCTCGTTTTACTTCTTTGTTCCGTAGTACCTCTACCTTCCCACACTGAAATCTCCTACTTCCTCCATAAGCAACAATTCTAACGTGCTTGATATCTATAATTTTCTTTATATGTGCTCTTATAAAACACACATTTATGCACTGTTGTTTTATATATGTTTTACTTTTCAATACGGGACATTTTTAAAAATATACAAAGAAAACAGAATAGCTTAATGAATAATAAATACCCCTGTACTTATCTCTTTTTTTCTATATTCTTTCACTCAGCCTAATAATGTCTGAGATTTAGCCACATTGCATATTTCAGTGGTTTATTTTTTTTATTGATGAAAAGCATTTCAATTATGGTTACTACAATTTGTTTAGCCATTCTCCATTTATTGAATATTTGGGCTGCTTCCAGTTTTTTGCTATTGTGAGTAAAGCTGCTATGTTCATTCTTGCACAAACTTTTGTAGACCTGTTTTCATTTCTCTTGGACAAAGACCTAGGAATAGAATTACTGGGCCAAGAGTAGGTAGATGTATGTTTAAAGAAATTTTCAAACCTTTTTAAAAGTGATCGTATCATTTTATATACCCACTGGATAGTGGTGTATCTAGAGTATTTGACACCTGAAGTAGATAATTTTTAGCATTCTTTTCTTCTATATAACAAAATTATTTTCAGTAACATTCATGTAGTAATCAGTGGTAATTATTATTTTATTGATTCATTCTTAAGTTTTAAATGACCAGTTCATTGAAAAAGAAAACAAAGTTCAATTTTTAAAGTGTTATTCAAATATATAGTTCATGCAGGAATTAAAATTTTCACATATCTAAGCAGAAACATAATACCTTGCAGTTTGCACTCTATTTCTGTTTTAAATTTTAAACACAAATGAAAATTCCAAGTGGTCACATAGAATGATAGAATTAAAGTAACTAAAGTTCTGTTATTTTGACTTTGTACTCACTGTGCTTTCATTGTTTATTTCAATCTACTGTTTAAATGCAGGCATATGTAGCGGGCTGCAGACTAAAATTGTGCTCTGAAGGCAGCTGAAAAGATTCCAAACCTTAAGAGACTCATTCTCCACACACATGTAGCTGAATCTGAATGTGTAGGGACTGGCTGTATAACTGGGAGTAACTGGACTTCCATGCAATATGCAGTGGTTATTAAAGGACAGATAATAAAATGTGCTAATCTGATGCTTATATATACATTATTAAAATTCAAGAGTAACCTCAACAACTGTTTAGGTTTTCCTTAGACCAACAAAAACATATTTTTCAGGGAGAAGTATTTTATCACTAATATTGTTTAGAATTGCCAGCATATGTTGATAACAAAAAGCAGACTGACTTATAATTGGGTTTATTATTGTTTTTAAATTCTCTGAAGGCAACGTACCCACCTCCTAACAACCTTTGCTCCGGATGACCACTTCCTCCCCCTCACCCTAGATTCATCGCTGCCACCAGCGTTGTAGAAAAGTGTGGGGCATTCCACAGCCTTGTTGACATTTGGCATTGTCAGTCTTTTAAAACTATAGACATTCTAGTGGGTGTATGGTATGTCATTGTGGTTTTAACTTGCATTTCCCTATGATTAATGACATTAAACACTTTCCTATGTACTTCCTGGTCATACAAATTATATTCTTTGCATCTATGAGTGTGCCTATCTCAGATAACTCATATGAGTGGAACTAGGCAGTATTTTTCCTTCTGTGACTAGTTCATTTCACTTAGCATGATGTCCCCCAGATTCATTCATGTCATCACAAATTCAGCATTACTTTCATTTTTAAGACTGAATAATATTCCCATTATATGTATACATCATGTTTTCTTTATCCATTCATCTGTCTGTGGACACTCAGGTTGTTTCTGCATCTTGGCTATTGTGAATAGTGCCACCATGATGATGGGAGAACAGATTGAGATCCTGATTTCACTTCTTTTGGATACATACCCAGAAGTGGGATTGCTGGATCACATGATACCACTATTCGAGTTTTTCATGCCAAGCATCCTTGCATTCCTTTGTATTAACAACACTTGATTACAATGCTACTTTTTATGCATGGCTGGATTTCTATCTTATTTAGAATTTTTTTGTATCTATACTCACAAGTTAAATAGGCCTGTGTTTCTTTTTCCATGTTGTTCTTATCTGCTGTTGGAACCAAGATTATATTAGGCTTACAAAACAAGCTGGAGTAGGGAAAAATGTAAGAAAAGCCTTCAGCATCTTGTAGTGACAGAAAATAAGAAAGTTCTTGTGAAAGGATGGGGGGGCATTGTTGCAAAGGGCACAGGAGCCACATTGAAAGAGATCCCAGTGACCAGCACTGAAACAACTTGAGCAACAAAATATTTAACAGCAGTATTGTATTATAACCCATAGAATAAAATAAATGTCCATGGGGCCATGCTGATATTAAGTAATTAATTCATGGAAGAAAAAAGATGGCTTTTTAAAAAAATAGAATTCTAATAAATATTAGAAAAAAATGAGGGAAATGGAATATCACCATTAGAATACCACAGTAATCATTACTGCAGGCAAGATCAACCAATGAATGCTAAAACTAGTGGGCAAAAACTTTAAGGAGAAACAGTATTTGCACAACCTCAAAATATCTTCCCCCAAATCTTTACTAATTACAAAGGGAAAGATAGCAGCTTTACAGTGGAGACACCTGGTAGACATCGCCAAAAGAGTAAGGTTAACATCAGTAACAAGACATATAAACATAATGTCCCCCTTAATCTGTAGGTTAGTTAGTGGCATTGTATGGATGCTTTAGTTTTTATAATTGTGCTATGATTATGTAAGATTTTTTAACATTTGAGAAAGCTAGCTAAAGAGTATAAGCAGTTCTGTTTTTGTAAACTTTCTGTGTCTAAAATTATTTCAATATAAAAATTCAATTAAAGATTGCAAAAGAGAAAATTTATGATTAACATATAACTTTGTTTAGATTAGAAAACTTTTGTTCTTTTTGTACTTTGCCAAATACTTTCTGGAACAACTTATGTAAGTCATCAATTAACTGAGCTTTTAAAAATACAATAGCAACCAACTGTATAGCTCTCTGGACTGGGGATTCTGAAAGAAAAGTTCTGTACTGTCATTTCTTAATACTTTAATATTTCATTCTTTCATACTTACTGGTTCATGCAAGTTTTCTATTATACTGATTTTGGCAATATTATATTTTCAAAAATGTATGCATTTCACTAAGTTCAAATTTAGTCATTTTGTTTTTTTAAAAAAAAACTTGTGTTTTCTGTAGAAATTTCTCCCTTTTCATTCCATACTTGGTTTACTTGCATATTTTTTCTTGATTTATTCACTCTAGAAATCTGTCTATATTGTGAATATTTTTAAAGAGATAACTTTGGACTTAGTTAACCTCTGTGTCATTTGCAGGTGTGGGTATAGATACATGCACTATTTTACACATTATATATTTATCTTTATTTCTTTTTTTCTTGTTTCTTTGAATGTTCTGTTGCTTCCTCTGTACCTTGTGAGTTAAATCCTTAGCTAACTGTTGCTTTTAATCATTTTTATTTTCCAATAAATGTATTTTAAGCTGTGTATACAATGACCTGCTTTATCTGTGTTCCTTTAAACTCTTGGAAAGAAGTAACATTGTTAGAAGGCAAAGTTTTTATATAGAAATTCACCAAATTTTGAGATATGGAAAAAGGAGAGAAGCATGAATGTCCTTCATCAACTGCTCCTCCCAGTAGGGTTGTGGCTGCCCTGATATAACCAGGACATCAGTGCCCTGAGCTGTGGAGGTTGTTTCTAGGGCATTAGGGTAGGGAGATTTATACAGAGGCCACGTGGGAGAGCAGAATTTTGTTTCTCCAACCTGTCCTCTATCAATTGCCACTGGTTGCTCTGTGTCCAACCTGCAGCCATCTCACCTACCCCAGCCCTACACAGACACGCATACACAGAGAGGCACACACACACAGACACATACAGACTCACCAAAGACACACAGATACACATTCAGACATTCAGACACACTATGTGACACACAGTCACACAGACAGACACACAAAGACACACACATTCAGAGACACAAAGAAGCACATAGACACATACAGAGAGACAAAGATGCACACAGACAGATACAAAGAAGCACATAGAAAGAGACACAGACATACAGACACACATGCAGAGATACAGACACACACATACAGAAACACACACATATAGACACAGACATACACAAGGACACACACCTTCAGAGACACATGCAGAGACACAGACACACATACAAAGACACACACACATACACAGGTTTCACTCCTGACAGGGGTCTCACTTTTGTTTAGTTCCTTGCTTTCTTCTTTCTTCCAGTGGTTTCTCTAGGGTTGCTACTGGGCATGGTGGCAGCAGGCCATGCGAATCCACCATCTTAACAGGAGCCAGAAATGTTCTTCATTCTCCACATTTTTTAGCTATGTTTATTCTTTATACCTGACAATTTAAAATAACTTTGTCAGTTTCTTCCAAAAATCCTCACTAGGGTGTTAGTCATACTTGTCTTATGACTACACGTTAACTTGTGAATAACGGACATAATTTTGACAGGCAATATTGCCATTCAGCCATCAAGTACCTGGGATATTCAATTATTTTCTCTCTCAATAAAGCATTATTTCATTTAGGTTTCACACATTTCTTGTTGAGGGTTTCTAGTTATTTTGTGTCTTTTACTGGTATTGAGTGTGGGATATATTTCCATTTTATTTTATATCTAATTGCTGATCTCTAGAAAAGTCTATTGACATTTGCAGGCACGCTGACTATTCAGTGGCTCCACATCATCTACAAATTCTAATGAATAATGGGAAATGGGTTTTAAAATATCCTCTCAAAAACAAGTTAAAATTATAATTTACTTTCTTTTCACAGTAATGAGAGGGAAAACTTGTATTTGAGGCTTTGTAATTTTCTTGGAGTATATGGTCATTATATTTTTCTCATAAATGTAATACATGGTGGAAACCAGAGGAAAATTTGGAAGGTTGAGAGAGAGGGGTGTTACAGTACTGAGTGATATCCTCTATTTTTGTGTGCACACACACACACACACACACACACACACACACATACCTCTACTTATTAGGAGATGGCTTATGTCTGGAAAGTTCTCAAAACTAAGTTTCAGATATAACTAGACATGTCCAGCAGTCTGGTAGACGGTCAAAATATGTAATATTGTGTTTGTTTACTGAGGTAGTTTGAAGGACCAGTCTTGAAGAGTTTTCTTGGATCTTAAGGGAGATCTCTTAGGAACAAAGGAGCCAGATGTGACTAACTCATCTGGTAACAAAACCTTAGTGGAACCTGGGTGATCCAGAGTCCAGAATCATGTCAGTCACCCAAATCTGTCCTCAGCCCAAGTCCCTGCGTGCAGCTTTAGGTCCTATGAAGAGAAAAAGCTACATATTTCCCAACAACTCTGTAGGATGTGGGCACCAGAAACACGGCTCAGAGGCTCTAGCAGGGGACTATTCCAGAGAAGTGCAGTGTTCTCCCTGCCTGCCACCTATGACCACACAGGACTCCAAGGGGGGCTCCCTGAGCTACAGTGATGCCTTCAGGCCATCAGCCGCCTCCAAGAGTGTGAGCACATGAGGGACACGCCTTGGGGATTCCAAGTGGCATGTAGGCAATAGTGGGGAAACCTGGGTATCCTAGGTGAGTAGTAGGGAAAAGAGCCGGTGCAATCTGAGTTTTTAATATTCGTGTGAGGCCTGAGAAGTCCTGGATAACTTGTGTATATATATTTGTTTTTACCCTGGAATTTGGATCATACTTTACATTTTGATGCATTAAACCATTTTAAAAAATATTCTACAAATACATAAAGATTGAAGGAGACCTGGCGCAGTGGCTCATGACTCTAATCCCAGCAGTTTGGGAGGCCGAGGTGGGCGGATTGACTGAGGTCAGGAGTTCAAGACCAGCCTGGCCAACATGGTGAAACTCTGTCTCTACTAAAAATACAAAAATTAGCCGGGTGTGGTGGCGCACGCCTGTAGTTCCAGCTACTCAGGAGGCTGAGGCAGGAGAATTGCTTGAACCTAGGAAACGGAAGTTGCAGTGAGCCAAAATCGTGCCACTGCACTCCAGCCTGGGCGACAGAGCGAGACTCCGTCTCAAAAAAAAAAAAAAAAAAAAAAAAAATTGAAGGAACACATTCTTATTTCAAAATACTTAGAACCACTTTATTGGTTGTCCAATTTTGAAAGTTACCTTAATAGGTAATGAAACGTACTCCAAAATTTTGACAAAATTCTAACTATATCAGGCTCTTAAAAGTGAAATTTGCAAGGCAAGGTTCTTTAACTTCTAGTGGATATCCTGTGAATTTAAAAAATTATTTTTAAATGGGAATAATCCCAATATTTGTTATCTTACCAGAAAGGAGGATTCTTGAATCTGAGGGGGGCTCATTTTACACCACCTTTACATTCCTCAGTCCTGGCAGGCTGACAGCCACCTCGGTTTTAAAATGGTAAAATATACATACTGTGACTGGACTTCAAAGAGTCGCTTCTCTCCAATACACACACAAACACACACATTCATAAGTATGTATAATATACACAAAATCTATATGCATTTATATATAATATACTTAAATATATGTGCATACGTTATATAGAGAGAGGAATAGAGAGTGGGGATTGTGAAACAGGAGTAAGCCTCTGATCCACCATCTAACCTCCAAGCCAGACCTTTGTTTTAGCACCTATTTGTGTACAGTTTATCCTCATTACTCATAGATTCTGTATTTGCAAATTCACTTACTAGCTAAAATGTATTTGTAAACCCTAAATCAACACAGCACACTTGCGGTCATTTGCAGACATGCACAGAGTGATGAAAAATTTGAGTCACTCACTGGTTGCCAGTGAGGCTCCCATTCCCAGCTGGGTTCAAAAAAGGGGATGCTCTGGCTTCTTGTTTCAGCTCCTATGCAGAGCGGACAAGGACAGAGATCGGGGGCAGGGCAGTGCCATGTAAGAGGGCTTCAATTCTGGGGCAAGTGCATGGTGCGCACATGTTAGTGGGGGCCTCAGGTTACTCACTTCTGAACCTCATCTTTTTTGTGAAATAAGGAAAATAGAACCTACCAGGAAGAGCTGTTTTTAAGATTTAAGATTATAATCTATGTGAGATATATACGAGCACGTATAGTCATCCCTCGTTCCCCGTATCCATGGAGGATAGGTTCCAGGACTTCCCCACAGATGACTCAGTCCCTGGTATAAAAATGGTGTAGTTACATATAACCTATGCATGTGCTTTTGTACACTTTAAATCATCTCTAGGTTACTTATAATACCTAATACAACGTAAGTGCTATGTAAATAGTTGTATTTTAAAATATGTACTTTTATGTTGTATTTTTTACTTTTTAAAAATATTTTCAATCCTCAGTTGGTTGAATCTGTAGATGCAGAACCTGGGGATGTGAAACCCATGGATACAGAGGGCCAACTCTATATTGTGTGTATTTATAAATACAGAGATATTGTAGATTTCCCCTGAGAGAAATGGCTCAGTATTTGCTAATTCAGTGTCTGCACCAACTTCGTAGAACATAACCACTACAAATAATGAGAATCTACTGAATCTTTAAGATATTATTTAAGTTGTTTGATTTACGCTTTAGAAACATTGCATCATACTGTATGAAACCTTGTAAAAAAAATTTTCCCACAGTATTATTTGTGAGATTCTACAAAATGTGCATAGTCCTAATTCATTCATTTTTCCTGCTGTATAGTACTCCACTGTCACAATGTATTCACAGACTTGCTTATTAATGGCCTTTGAACTGTTCAGATAGTATTTTGGGTCTTACAGTGTGTTATGACCATTATTGTAGATGTGCCACACGTTACCTAGGGGATATGTCCGACAATAGTTATGGGTTAGTTAATAATGCCAAATCATTTCCCAGTGTTGTAGAACCAATGCATACACATGCTCCAGAGCATACAAGAAATTCCTTTGTCTCTATCCTCATCAGCATTAGATATTATCAAACTTCCCAATTGTTTCCCAATCTGTTAGATGTAAAATAGGATCTCATTTGGGTTTTAATTTGCATTTCCTGCTTACTAATCAGTTATATATACATTTTTAAAATATATATTAGTCACTTGCATTTCTTTTACCCTAAGATGTCTATTTCTGTCATTTACACAAATTTTTTCTTGGGCTATTTTTCTCTCATTGATTTCATACCTTTATTCTTTATTCTCGATACTAAACTCTTGTTGGTTTATGTATTGGAAATCTCTTTTCCAAGTTAGGAGTTTCTCTCTGCTTTCTTTATGATATCATTAGATAAACAGAAGTTTCTAACTTTAGTCTTATTATTCTTTATTTGAATGGTCCCAGCACTTTATTAGGTTTTCCCATTCTGCCCATTCTGTGTAATTATAACATGGAAATGCCAACACAGACCAAAACTCATACCTCCAAGGTACTCCCCAGGAACGAACTGGAAGGCAGCCCTCTGGTGGAGAGGCCATCACAGTCTCACTGCTCAGAGAGAAGAAAAACTTAACTTGACCTAACTTACCAGAATGACCGAAAAATATACTTTACTTCAGAAAACTTTTTTTCAATCAGATTAGCAAACCCAGTTGTGTAGCTACCTTTAATGACTCCCCAAAACCATCCTGTTCATCAGCTGATTTAGCTTCCTGGACCGGCTTTCTCATTCAGCATTGAATGAGAATGCCACTCTTTTTCTTGCCTTTCTGCCCACTCCATCCAATCCATTTTCTTGGGGCTTTACTGACAAGGAATAAACTGGTGACTGTAGCTCTTCTCACGTTTTAAAGTCTCCCTTAGCACTGTCATTCCCATAGGCCTGTCAACGTTCAGTTTCCCAGTTCTGAGGGAAAAAGCAACATTCTTCACACTTATGTAATCCTAATTTCCAGTAATTCTTCACGTGGGTGTGTTTTTTTAAAAAGATTATTTTAAGTGCCGACTTAAGATTTTCCTAGAATTTATAAGCAAGCTGCGCTATCATATAAAAAGGAGCTGGGAAGTTTGGCAGGCCAGAGGGATCGTTTCCTTAAAAAACAAACAAACAGCCCCTCACATGTGATTGCCTCTTCCCTTTCACAGTGTGACTTGCTGAGGCAAGTGTGAAGCCCATCTTGAGACCGTTCCTACCACACGACACCTAAGAGCTTCTATCTGCCATCTACACACAGGTGGGCAGATGAGTGTTCCCTTAACCTTGGAAAGTCCCTCCAGGTTTCTAGACTGCACGGGTTTGAGAACAGCTTGGCACATAGTACCAGAGAAGCTGAGAAAGGGGAAAAAATGGTTCAAAGAACCAGTTCGCCGTCTCACAGTAAACCCCCATCTGAGGGGATGCTTCCCTTCAGCCTGTCCGGGAGGTAGTGTTTTTAGAGGCACAGCTCATGTTTTCCAGAAGAATAGATCTTCCCTCATCCTCCAATATGCTCTCCCTCTGGAAACTCTTATTTATGGTCTGATGTGTTGAAACAATAAACATGGTTGAACGGCTGGGAGCGTGGGGGAAGGTGGGGTATAGGATAGGAAAGGGGTTTCCCAGCTTTGTGTGAGAAGTGAAAAGGAGGTGGCAGCTTTTACAGACCAATTCGAGCCCTTTTCTTCCTGCCAGAGTGCAAGTGCCAGCTGAGGCCCGACACCTTTTTTTATTGTGTGAAGACAGGAAAGAGATCTCTCAATTATCTTCAAATTAACTGCCTCTTGCCATTATCTGCTCCCTGAGGACCAATCAGAGTGTGTGTTTGAAAAAAACTGGGAGTCAGCCTGCCACTTCATCCACTCTCTGGGACCCCTTCCTGCCTACCCCCTCCCACACACACACCCAACCAAAATCATCTGTGCTGCCATTTCTCATGACAAACTTTAATGCTTTAATTAGGAGGCATCTGCGTGTCCACTCTTCACAAACACCATATGGTGCTCAGTGCGAAATATGTTTCATTTTCATGAAGGCAAAGCCTTAGGAAAGGGTAGCGTTTTGAATATCAATTGTTGTTTCCACATTGGGTGAAGAATAAACTCACTGTGCTTCAAAAGAGACCATGGTGTTGAAACAAAATGAAGGGGTTTGTTCTCTACCTGGTAAAACTTGGAGGAAAAGATATCTTATGTTAGAACAAAGCAGAATTTTACTTTTAAGGCTCAGAAATTCACAGCCTTTTAGAAGTGCATTCCAAGAATCTTCTAAACATTCTAAAGATTTAAGATAAGAGATGTGCTGGACTAAAGTTTCAGATTTTAAGCAGAATGGTAAAATAGCCATCTCTTTCACATTGAATTGTTAGAAAATGTGGGACCCAGTCTTAGAATGCTGAAGAGGCACCCACTTAGCAAAGCATTCTGCCTATGCTTAGGAGAATAGCTTTTCAAGTGCATACTTTATAGGGAAAATTAGCTACTTTGCTTCTTTGACAGCCATAGGCTGACTTGAGAAATATGGCCCAATGGGATATAGTCTTTGGATTTGTTTTCTTTTCAAATATTGCATCCTTGAAATAACAAATCTAAGTTTTTCAAAGTTCACATTTTTTTTTTCTAAAATTCAAGGGCTTCAACGACGCCAAGTTTCAGAATCTTTTCTCTAGTGAGGAACAGGCCAAATTCCAACATGGGCCTTTTCCTGCTGTTATGCAAATCACTCAACATGCAAATGATTAAATAATTAAACCATTGTGCTGTTTAAATAAGCCATGTATATTTTCTTCATTGCTCAGACCAGCTACCACTCTTTTGTTGCAGCGATAGAAAAGGGATAGGAAAAGTCCCTGTGGAGAGTGAGGGATTGGACCAGAAAGGGCTACAATTAGTCATTTTTGTTTAAAATAAATAAAGCAGTTGATACTGTGGAGTGAACACCAATCCCCTGTCCCCAAATGAGAGGACTGGTTTCTTTCTTCCTTGTCACCAGGACCCCTGTTCCTTACTCCAGCCTGGTGTCAGTCACCTCAGTTTTCTGTTAGACTCGACTGCATAATTATGAGCTACCACATGTGGCTTCTGAGACACAACTTTAATTATCCAAACTCTAGCACACAACAGACTCTGAATTGAGTGAACAAAAGCCTATTAGAAGGTGATCCCCTGTGGCCACATTGTAATTATTGTCAGGGGCCATGGTGGCTATGGAATTATCTCTGCAATATCTCGCTAACCTTCTATGCTAGAGTCACGTGAATGATGATCTGTGCCATAATCTCATTTCCTTTAATGGTGTGACACAGAAAATAAAGGGGCGGTGGGAGGGTGGGGTAGGGGGGCACTGCCTGGCTCTGGCACGAAACTCAATTCAGAAGGCCACCACAGATGTGCAAACACAGCACATCCAGCAATTATTGCTATTATAGCCTCTGTCCTCACACCCAGCAAGCAAGGAGCTGGGAACAGTGGGGCGTTAGTGCTCATGAAGCTAGCAACTGAGGCACCCAGCAAGAGCAGCAAAGGCCCCTGGGGAGGAAAATAAATAGGAACCACTCAATGACGTGGCTTCTTTTCCAAAGATTTTCATAAACGCATACACGATTATTCCATTGCAACGGAAAGTTAAAAGACACTGACATGATGCTCATGGGCCTTTTCTTTACCTACAAATGGTTTACCCCCACAGGCTGCTCATATTTTATTCTTTGGACTCCTTGAGTAGTACATTTTGCAATTCAATCCAGGTTTTTAACTTCTTCACAATGTGCAGTAGACTGATCAGCTTCTGCTCAGAACCCTCAAGTCAGCTTAATCATGCAACTGTTAATGGAACATGGAAAGAAAAAGTATTAGGTTCAAAAACTGCTATTTCATTTGCTTGTTGTTGTTTGGAGATCGAGTCTTGCTCTGTCACCCAATCTGAAGGGCAGTGGTGCGATTCTGGCTCAATGCAACCTCCGCCTCCCAGGGTCAAGTGATTCTCCTGCCTCAGCCTCCTGAGTAGCTGGGATTACAGGCGCATGCTGCCATGCCTGGCTAATATTTTTGTATTTTAGTAGAGACAGGGTTTCACCGTGTTGTCCAGGCTGGTCTTAAACTCCTGAGCTTAGGCAATCCGCCCACCTCGGCCTCCCAAAATGCTGGGATTACAGGCTTGAGCCACCATGCCCGGCCCTTCAATTGCTTCTTTAACAAAATTGCTTTACTGACTTTCTTTGCATTTTATTGGCTGGACAGATAATAATTTAATCACAGTATAGCCTTCTACATTACAAACGTAGGAAAATTCTGGTTTGTCACCATAGAACTTAATGACTAAATGGTATCATCATATTATCACAATACTTTTTTCTTCCCTGCAGTTCTAATATTTTTCTCAGACCTAACATGTTTTTGGAAGATGTACTTGAACAAACTTAACCTCCGTCCCAAGTCAGCTTCTCTTCATGATTTATCTATGTCTATCATTGCTTCCAAATTGGCAAACAAGCATTCAAGGACACGCATAATGTGGAAATTCAGTGTATGAATTTCATGTATTTTCCCTTACTTCCACATGCCACATAAGCTTTCTAAACTAAATGCTAAGCGTTCCTTATTTCCCACCTTGCTGGGTTAGTGTGCTCTGTTCCCTCCTACAGGAATGTTCTTATTTATTTCCCATCCCCCCCCGATTACAACATCCTATGCATCTCCAGGACAATCTCAAGTATGGCTTACCTCTGCTTATTTTCCAAGGGGCTGTAGTTCCCACCTTCTTGGAACCTAAAGAGCATTTTCTTTAGCATGTTCACCTCTCTCAGCACTTACTACCTCATTCCACCATGCATTATAATCATCTGGGTGTTTCTCTATGTCTCTTTCCAGAGAGTAAGCTCCTAAAGGCAGAGATGAGGAATTACTCATTGGTCATGCATTCATTCAGCCATCTATCCATGCAATAGTTATTTGTCCATTTTTGGCCCAAGAACATTTATTGAGCATCTGTTAAATACTAGGGATTGTTTCAGGCAATGAGGATCCAAGGTTAAGAAAGACTGGGACACATTTCTGACAGTCCCTATCATCAGGAACTTAGTTTAGTGGAGAGAAACATCTACAGTATCATTTAGAGTGTCTGTTCAGAAAGGAGTGATCCTCAGTGAAGCCATAGCGAGCTCAGTGCCAAAAACTCATGGCAGTTCCTCCTATTTGTTAAATTTGGTCAGAGGTAAACTGAGTAAGCCCCATTCCCCCCAAACTCATATTTGAATGTGAATAGCTTTACCTATTACCTAAATATGCTAAGATGTGTTATTCGTGATGATTTCTAAACTGGACATTTTCAGGGATATATAGCTTCAGCAATTCCTATAATTTAAAAGACAAAAGACCCAGCAAAAACTCTTCATGCATAAAACCTTCAGAGATGCTTTCTGGAAGCACATTTGGTAACATGAGTTGGAAGGTAGCAAGGAGTAGGGGAAGGGAAGCTTTAATAACTGCTCCTTGAGAATATTCTGGTCCCTTTCTTTCGGCTGGCAACTCCAATATCATTTTTGATGTCAGACCAGGGAAGGCTTCACAGAGGAGGTACCCTTTGATCTGCATCAGAATGATCAAAGTTCATCTAAAATATCCATGGTAGGAAAAGTAAGTTGCTGGATTAATATCACCACTTTGCCTCATGCTATCTTTCATCTCTATCCCTAGTCTCTACAAAATAGGGGTTATCTGTTTTTTAAAATTGCTTTGACATCTTATTGTTTTACACAATTCTTCCTACTGAAATTTAAAGCTGCAGATTGAAAAAAAATGCAATATAAAAGCTGGAATTTAGTTAGTAGTAATGTTACCAATGTTGACTTCTTGGTTTTGGCATATGTACTACACTTCCTATGTAAAGGGAAATTGGATGAAAGGTACAGTGTTTCTCTGCATTAGCTTTGCAACATTTTTGTAAATCTAAAATTATTCCAAAATAAAAATGTATATAAGCAATAAACAAATATACCTCTCCTAAGTAGTCAATGATAAACAGGAATATTTGTTCTGTTTCCAAATATTATTTGGAAACAGGACACAAATATGCCTCCCCCTTACCCATATCGGTCCCCATTTATGCTCTCATACATTCTTTCCTCAAGCTGATCTGATGATGCAAAGCATGGGCCCACTCACCCCATCTGTAACCTCTTGAGCTCTTGAACTCTCTGAATGCAATTATAGGTCAAAGTCTTCTTGATTGGATTGGAAGAGGTGGCCCAAGTGACATTTTGCCTTGAGGCGCTAATAGTGACATAGGCTATCCCTGGGATTCTGACCACAGCTCTGTCATTAGCCAGCTACCATTGTTTTGTTAATCTAATGCATGGTTCCGTAGGAAATAACAGAGTAAAGGCTTATTAAAGGTGAAGGCTTCATCCATTAAAATGTTCTTTGTCCTTAATGAAAGTCAGTAGAAGACGGATTGTAGGAGGAAATCTTGCTTTATGCTCACCCATATGTCTTAATTAATCACCACGTCAAGCAAGTCCTCAGACTGGATTTGTGTTTGCCCTTATTCTTTAAAAGTTGTTGGAGCAGAGGTTACTGAAACAATCTCAGTGCACTCTGCCATCAGAAAACTGTGTACTGTACAGCATCCTCCAACACGTGTATTTGAATTTATTTTCTGAAATATTTTCAAGTATGCTTTTCTTTTAATCTCTAATTTCACTAAAACTTTTAGATTTGCACTGTCCAATATGGTAGCCACTAGTTACATATGGTTATTGAACACTTAAAATATGGCTAGAATAAATTGAGAGATGCTGTAAGTATAGTTGGCTCACTGGATTTCAAAGACTTAGTACAAAAAAAGTAAAATCTCATTGATAGTTTTTCTATTGATTGTGAGTTAAAATTGTAATATTCTCAATGTATTGAGTTAAATAAAATGTGTTAGATTTTATTTCACCTGCTTCTTTTTCCTTTTCTTGATGTGGCTAGTAGAAAATGTGGAATTGCCTATGTGACCCAAATTATATTTTTGTGAGTTAACATTTCCTTAGCGGATCCAGCAAAAAATGTTTAGTGACTGCCTGGAACTACTTACCTTTCTTCAAAAACCTATTTTAGACCTGACTTATAGGCAATGGGGACGTGGTACAAAGTGATTTTCCTTCATTCTCCATGACATAGTAAGTTAATAAAACTAGATCTAGCTATTCCACTTGGCTCACAGTTTAAAAAAAAAAAAAATTATGCAATTGGGAATCTACATGCCACTAAACTCTTAGAGGATCAGGAGGTATTTTAGGCATTGGAGATGCATACGAGATACCATCTCTCTGTAGGCCATTGGTTCTTTTCCTTGCTTGATCCTTTCTTTCCTCCTACCTCCCTGGATATTTACCACCTACTTTGACAGCTTCTTCTAATGTCTTTCCAAATGATCTTTATTTTTTATAATAGAGCCTCTGCAGCTTGACTGCGAACTTCTTGAAGACAAAGCCTATAGCTTAATCATTGCCCTGTGTTGCTCCCTCTAAGGACCAGGCACTTAATGAGTTGCTCAATTTATATGTATCAAAGGAATAATAAGGATAATAATAGGATCATTGATTGAACACTAATATACGTCTGATCTTTTTTACAGATGCTTTCCCTGTATTCTCTCATGGAACTATTAGGTAGCTACAAAATCACCTATATTTTACATTTGAGGAAATAGGCATAGATAGACAACAAAACTTACCAGTTCTCATACAGGTAGCAAGTAATACAGCTGGATTAAAATCCAGGCAATTCTCCTTATATAATCAGCATGGTGTGGGGGTGGGCAGAGGGAGGTGGCATTAAGCAGTTTAAAGGTCGACTTGATAAGGTGGAGTTCCATGCTCAGCCTGTTGTGAAAGCATAGAAAGGGTGAAACTGGTTCTGGAGACTCCTTTCAACAAGAGCACTGGTCCCTAGAAACAAAGAGCCACGTTCTAGCCTTTCCATCTGCTACTCTCATTCTGGAAAAATGGTTGGGTGAACACTGTTATTTAATGTAGATAACAATCTGTCCCACACATCCACACACCAAAAACACACATAGATGGCCTGTTCTGGTGGAGCTGCTTAACATGGCAGCCCCATCCTCTGGAGTGAGAACAGGCTGAGGCCTCCACCTATGCCTGTGCCCAGAGTGCTAACTGGCCGGCTCATCCAGGCAAGCTCAAATCTTAATCACTGTGACTGGGGAGAGTCATGTCATTCATTGTTCTTGGGGAACATTATGACTTGAGCTGTTTCTTGCAGCTGTGGGTTGATATTTCCACGGTCTACTTGACAACTTACAACAGGACATCTGGTGAAAAAAACAATGATAACAGACATATGGCATTACTGAAACTCTCTTCTTCTAAAGAGTTAGAGGCAAAGGGTGTGTAGTGGTAGAGGCAGGAGGAGACCTAGGGAGGGTCAGGGTAAGAGGCAGACAGTGAGCATCAGGTGAAATGGTAAAACGTCCATTGAGGGTCACAGGTGATATGATTCTAGTTCTGGCTCTGATGTCAATTAGTTTTATGACCTTAATTCACCTTACCTCAGAGTGTGTTGTTCATCATTAGATTAATGAGGTGATTTTGTCCTTAGAATTCATCAAAGAAACTACAATGGCATAGTAAATGCTATTGTAAACATATTTCCATTTTCTAAAAAAAGGGCAAGTGCATAAACTGAATTCCTCCCTGCTAATCCTCTTTCCTGTGAATAGTACATGGAGCATGTTACTGCCAGGAAACACATTAGAAGCAGTATAAACTCAGAGCAAGTAGTACATACATGTTTATACTTTAGCCAGCCAACATAAGGCATTAACATGAAGGTTGGGTCAAATTTCTAAACTATAGAAATGGCTTCCTGGCTCTTGAGGTACAGTGTGAAACAGTCTCCCAAATGATTATGGGTCTGTAGGAGCTTGGCTTGTCATTTATAACAGCAGTTTTTGAAAATTTATTTCTCCAGTAGCAATTAAATTTTATACTGTGCAACTTTTATGAGATATTTTCTGCTTGTAGCTGAATCCTGTTAACCATAGAACACAAAAAGACTTTATCCCTCACAAGATCTAATCCCTCACAAGATCTGAAATAAGAACACAATGCAGCTGTCCCAAACTTTTAAAACATTGCTTGTAAGTAGCATGCATGTATACAATAATTTCTTTCCTGTCTACATAAAGTTTCTTGTGAGTATACATTTCTAGGTCTCATGCGAATACAGATGAGTTTGGAGAACACATAATATGAAGCACTACATTTGAATTGTCTGGGATACTGAGTTCTTTCACAAAGCATTGCTATTTGTAGATGTTAGCATCTGTCTAATATTAGATGTGTCTTTCTAATTTTAAATAGTAAGCCCTTTGGGCATCAACCATGACTAATTGTATGTTTTGAAGAGTACTTAGTGCATGGTTGGTGCTCAATAAATGTTAAATAATGACAATATTAACAATAATCATATTTTTGGAGCACATTGAGCGGAGACTGCTCCTAAATATGTTTCTGTGGACAGCTCAGTGTATTATTAGCAGGCAAACAACATGGAATGATAACAACACCAAATGGTCCTCTTTTATTTTCCCAGAAATAAAAGGGGAATTTAGTGACACCTAAGCTGATTTTAGGGTTTGTAGGAGGTAGATAATGGCTTCCCAAAGATGTCTGTGTTCTAATCCTTGGAGCCTTTAAGTATGTTAGGCTACAGGACTGTAGATGGAATGAAGTTTGCTAATCAGCTGGCTTTGAGATGGGAAGAGGAGCCTGGACTATCTAGGCGGAATCAATGCAGTCACAAGGGTTCTATGAATAAAAAGGAAGCAGATAGAAGAATCAGATGGATCGAAGAGAGATTTGAAAATGATGCCCTACTGGCTTTGACAATGAAGGGAGGTGTCATGAGCTAAGGAATGCAAGTGGCTTCTAGAACTGAAAAACGATTATCCCCTAGAGCCTCCAGAAGGAAGACAGTCCTGCTGACACCTTGATTTTAGGACTTCTGATCTTCAGAACTATAAGATAAAAAGTGTGTGGTGTTTTAAACCACTAATTTTGTGATAATTTGTTATAGCTACAATACAAAAGGAATAAAAGGTCTTATTAGCATAGACATATGGACTATCATTGATAGTGGTTTTATGTGCTCTGAGTACAACTTGGAATATTTCTCAGCATTATGTCAAAAAAGACAACAGGAAAATAATCAGAACACAAAAATCTCAGATTTCTAAGACCGTTATTCAGAAGTGTGTACATGAATGATGGAAGCCTAGGAGAAAATGTGGATAGTTATTTAAGGCCTGTGAAGTTGTGATTTTTTTCCTTTTTTGAAAGTCCCTTTCATGCTGTCCTAAGAGTTTTAACAATATAGTTTGTGAAAAAGAAAAACATCATTTTTTTAGAAATGTACATGTGGACTAGTATTTTCAGACAGATACACTTTCCAAAAGCTATGTGATCACATGTAGTTCTTAGATAATTTTTTTTTCCAGATCTTCAACTTCTGCCTGTACTTTTTCCAAAAATTTAACTTGCTCCAAGAAAGAGAACATGCCTGCATCTCCCAAAGCCCTTCTCTGGTCTATATAAAAGAAAGGCCAACTGCTCACACATCTTGAATCTTTCTCTGGATCCTAGCAGCAGTGGTAAGGCTTTCCCAGAGCAACAAACAAAGGGGATATATTCTTCGGGCTCCGGAAACCCCTAGGACTCCAGTCTTCCCAGCTGTAGGGGCATTTTGGCCCACACCTGGATGTTCTAAATTCAGATCTATGGTGGAACAGTTTGATAGAATAATGACTGTTTTTATTACTTTTCTTCTTCTGCCCCCCAGCTATGGTCAGAATACCTCACTCCCAAGGAAGAGTCCTAGGGCCCCAAACCAAAAAGCACAGAAAAGTACTGAAGTCCAGAAACAGCCTTTCCCCCATCCCATATTTAAATACAAGTTATAATGTTCAGCTATTCTCAAAGTCTTCCCTGGAATATCACGACCCTAGAAAGAAAAACACTAATAGTCAAAATAGTATAGATTTCTGTGTTTATTCTTTCTTCTGCACTACTATGATTTTCAAAATACACTAGAAAACTCTTGGATAATATTTTTAATTTTTTCACACTGGATGTATATGCTTAATAAGATATCTAAAATATATTTTATCAAATTATATCATAAGCTATATATCCCAACTATGGTCAATTTTTGTCTTATTTCATCTAATGTTAAATATTTTCTATCTCATATTTCCAAAAAAGTAATTATATGCTAGCTGCCAAATAATTAGCTTTTATTGGTATATACTTTTCTCTTTCATTAAATATAAGGGTGAATGTCTAATGAAATTAATATAGCTATTTTTCGATACATGATTCTACCTTTTCTCCTAAAACTAAAAATCAGAGTTTGAGACATACATGCACATACGTTTACCAAAAAGTATGACAATTACCAATAAATTTTTGGAACTCCTTGTGTCATATATAACTTATTATCTTACAAATTACCTCACGTTATTATCAATTAGAACAGCATAAGGCTGGGCGCGGTGGCTCATGCCTGTAATCCCAGCACTTTGGGAGGCCGACGTGGGCGGATCACAAGGTCAGGAGTTCAAGACCAGCCTGGCCAATGTTGTGAAACCCCGTCTCTACTAAAAATACAAAAATTAGCCATGTGTGGTGGCGGGTCCCTGTAATCCCAGCTATTCAGGAGGCTGAGGCAGGAGAATCGCTTGAACCCAGGAGGTGGAGGTTGCGGTGAACTGAGATTGCACCACTGCACTCCAGCCTGGGCGACAAAGTGAGATTCCATCTTTAAAGAAAAAAAAAAGCATATTTATCATTTATCATTCTGTATTTACATTATAAAAATGAGCTAATTATATTTGTCATCATTTTAACCTTGAGCTGACTTGTCTTACAAGATGCATTTCATAATTTATTTCTCTTTAGATCTTATAATATTTGATAAAACATTAATATGTTTATTGAAAATTGAAGTCATAATTTTTTTGACAGGAAGTAATTCTAATTTGGTTAATTTGTTTGAATGTTAATTTGGACTTTGCCAATTAGAGTTCATGACCAACATTTCCCGTAATTAAATGAGTTATATCTTCAGATTCTGGGAAAAAAATATGTATTTAAAGCATAAGAAAAGAACATTTAGCAGAAAAAGATAGTATTGGCAAAAATATAATAAAATCAGTAATATATTCCTAACTTAAAATATATATAGTTAAATAGGGTGCCTCTAAGTGAAAGAATAAAAGTTTAGGCCAGGTATAATGGCTTGAGGACTCACACCTGTAATCCCAGCACTTTGGGAGGCCAAGAGGACAGCTTGAGTCCAGGAGTTCGAGACCAGCCGGGCAACATAGTGAGACCTCATCTCTACTAAAAATATAAATTTAAAACAAAATTAGCTGGGTGTGGTGGCATGTACCTGTAGTCCTAGCTACTTGGAAGGTTGAGGAGAAAGGATCACTTGACCCCAGGAATTCAAGGCTGCAATGAATTATAACTATGCCACTGTACTTCAGCCTAGGCAATAGAGGGAGGACCTGTCTCAAAAAGTTCAACTGATGATCTAATAAATCTTGGTATGTTTTTGATATACAGGACTTAGCAGAAATTGAGACAGCAGATGGCTATAATACCAAATTATTTTGCAAGCAAAGTGGTTTCCAATTCCTTGATTTGAACAGAACTGAAGCAGTACCTAACAAAGTTGTCAGCTAAATTATCCTTAAATATAAATTTTGATGATAGATCATTATGTGATTTTTTTTTTTTTTTTTTGGCTCAGGAAAAGTTCAAAGAAGTGAAATGCGATAAAGTTCTTCATTATCTCCTTATTTGTATGAAGAAAACTTCTCAGGCACAGTGGCTCATGCCTGTAATCCTAGCACTTTGGGAGGCCGAGGCAGACAGATCACCTTAGATAAGGATTTCAAGACCAGCCTGGCCAACATGGTGAAACCTCGTCTGTACTGAAAATACAAAAATTAGCCGGGCATGAGGATGCAAGCCTGTAATCCCAGCTACTAGGGAGGCTGAGGCAGAAGAATCGCTTGAACCTGGGAGGCAGAGGATGCAGTGAGCCAAGATGGTGCCATTGTACTCCAGCCTGGTTGACAGAGAAAGACTCCATCTCCAAAAAAAAAAAAAGGAAAAGAAAAGAAAATTTCTCAATGTTTCCATTTATAAAACTAAAAAATAGAAATAAAATTGATGTTGACCTCTATCTTATTCTAGAAATAAGTCACAGAACACATGAAACTACTTAAAAACAAAAGTTCTGCTCCATTTACTTGATTAGAAGCCACAAATGTTTAAAATGTTTTCTTTGTGTCAATTAAATTATTTATAAAACTATGTTATATGTTTAGGTTGTTTTGATCAATTGAATACTTATTATAAGTATAATAAAAAGTGAACCTGAAAGGCATTTTTAATCTCTAGAGCAGCTCTGTTCAGTAGAATGTCCTGCATCAATACTAATGTTTTCTATCTGTATCAATACATCAACTACTGATGAGCCACTGTGGCTATCGGGCACTTGTGGCTAATATGGGGAAACTACATTTTTAACTTTATTTCATTTTAGTTCATTTAAATTTAGATAGCAACAGGTGCTAGAGGCTACCTACCATATTGGGATAGTGCAGATTACAGCCTTATGAATACAGAGAATAAAGCAAATCTCCAGTTCATATGCACATTTTTCTTGTATGTATGCAAAACATATGATAGTGAAATCGGTAAAAGAGTTTAAAGACTACTATATTTTTACATAAAAATACATTATATACATTTAGATTAAATCTTGTATGGGTAATAGGATGAAAATCTAGATTCAAGGGGGAAAAAAGATTTAAATTTTCCAAATGTCAGAGTAGATCATGCTCATCTAATATGTTTTCTAACTGGATCATGTGAATATTAAATCTTTATAGTATTTAGATTCTTTGGACACAGTTAACAGAAGAATGCAGCAGGCTTTTTTAATGTCAGTATTTATAATGTATAAGGATTATATCCTTAATGTTCACATTTCAATGATTCTAAGGGACATAATCTTTTTCATTTTAACATCTGTTAAGTTAGGGTGTATCTTACAAAAATGTTAAGCATTTATTTTTTCTTAGCTGTTCATAATACTATGAAAGAAATATAATATCTTGCAATCAATAGACTATTCTATGGGCTGTGACATTTAAACTTAAGATATAAATTTTAGATATCGATTTGAAAATGTGTAGGGGTACATAGTTCTTAAAAATTCTGCAACTATGTGAGCAAAAACATTTGTAGACCAAGGATGTAGATCACTTCCTGCTGAAGTTCAGTGTTCTCATCACAGCTTCTTTGCCTGCACAGAAGACAGAGTTGCCTAAGCGTGTCGAGAAGGGGTTGGGAATTGGAACGTGATCATGCAAGAAAGTGGGCATCTCAAAAGTGTAAGCACAGAGTGCTCAGCACAGCCTGGTCTCAGGAACTGGAAAATTCATCTTCCCAGGCCTCTCATCATTTCTTATGGGCAATAAACTTTCTCCTCTCTGGTTTTCTCTTATATCTGTCCCCACTTTCCTGATTCTTTTAGCAGAAAGCTTTCTCCATTCATCCATCAAGACCCAGAAAATGGCCTCAGCCCTGAGTCTATATAACCTTCCAGCTCCACAGCCCACAGCTGGCTGTTCTCAATTACTCACTGTTCCCAAACCAAAGAGAGGGTTCTGATTTTTCTAGCTCAGATAAGATGTCCACTCCTGATCTAAATAGTTGGGGCTTGGATGGGTACACCATTTATGTAACGCAAACAACACTGAGGGAGGTGATTCGTGGGTGGAAGCAGTTTCTGAAGATGAGAGCTGTGAGTAGGAAGGCAGCCACAAACATAGCAACGAGGGGCAGCAGTTTCAATAGCTGACATCAACATTGTTCCTGCAATTGCTAGGCACCATGCTAATGGCTTCAAATAGATTAACTCATTTAATCCTCAACACAACCCTAGAAATGAGGTTTAATATCCACATATTACAGATGAGGAAACTGAGGCACAAAATGTTTAATTGACCAAGGTCAAACATTTGACAAGTGCCAGAGCCTGGATTCAAACCCATCGAGCTAAACTGCCTCAGCAATTTCATCTCTTTGTCTAGAGACTTGCTTAAGACAACAGCACTAAGTATAGAATATTCTATATCAGGAAATAGTGCCTAATAGGGAAAAATGGTAGCAACCAAAATTTATCATATGACTAAAAGCCATTGGATATTTTGGAAATTAGGAGGCAAGGAGAGAGGAACTATAGCATTTTTAATACCTACTTCACTCCAGGCACTTTGTGTATATTACATTTTATACACACTATAGTAGAAAGAAGTAAGTATTAAAACCTCATTTTACTATTGAAGGAACTGAAGGTCAGAGGATTGAGCAACTTACCCATGGTGCCATAGCTAAGAAGCAACAGAATCAGAGTCCTGACTCAAGGCTGACACCCAGGCCTATAGATTTTCCTCTACATCCCTCTGTCAGATTAGTGTCAAGTCAAATAAGGTAACATGCAAGACAGAGAACAATTCAGTCAATCATGAAATAAACCAAAATGGGAGTCAACTTCCTCAAAGCAAAGTCATTTTTAAAATTCACTTACAGATGTGTGCTTGATTAGCCTGACTAAATGTATTTACTCTCTATCTTTTTGCCTCTACAAGCACCAATCTAGCTGTTCCTTAATTCTGCTGCATGGATTGAAGTTTCTACTGAAACAAGAAACAGGTTTGTCCAATTCTTTCCCTAAGACATGACTGCAGGATAAAGTTTATTTTTGCTCTGCCCTTCCTTATAGCTGGCTCTTTGCCTGTTGATTTAAAGTGAATTTTCAGGGGCTCACAGAACAAGAAGTTTAACTCTTAAAAATTAACCACAAAGGCAGGAACAGATCTTTGTAAAATACCTTGTTTAATATTGGTACACTGTGAGGGGTTAACAAATGAGAAGTAGGTCCTGTTAGTCTCTTATCATGCTAAGAAACCATCTTGCCATACTCAGCTTGGTAGTCATTGCAGATAGAATGTGTATCTGTGAATGGAATAAGCACAAACCATTTGAACTCAGGGTACTCCAAAAGCATTTTTTGAGTTTACTTACATGTTGTATTTTTTATTTGTTCAATCTTGCATTCACTCAGCTCATAATGCACCTGCTCAGCTGTAATTGAGATGGAGATGTCTCACCAATAAAGGCAAGACAGGAATTCAGAGCATGGGGTTTAAATGTAAAATCAAAAAGTAGTGGGGCCCATGTGTGTGAATGAGCCAGAGGAGAGTTGGCACCTGGCCAGCTGGACTCCCAGTGCAACTGCCTCAGTGGGGAAGCAGCGTGTGCGTGACAGGGTATACTATGTGCCAGATGCTATGCAAGTCTTCACCTGTGTCATCTCATTGAGTGTCCCCTTCACAGCAACCCTTTGAGGGAGGACTTTGTAAGCCATGTGTTCCAGGTGAGGAAACTAAAGCTAAAAGAAGGTAAATAAACTGAGGGGGTTACACAGCTAGCAAGTGGCTTGGCTATAAGTCAAAATCAGCCCTGAATACCTCCAAAAACCACATTCCTTCTACTTCACCATGAGACCTTGCACTGATACAACCCTCAGGGGCTCCTCAGAGGAACAAGCAACTAAGAATTATTCATCAGAACTTCCTAGAACCCCTGCTTATAGTGTGTTACACTGTGTTTCATTAGCAGAGCTGCATCTCGTTCCTGCCCTCCCTGCTTCTAGGGCCAGATATCACTGTGTTTACTCCCGTACTAAGACCCAATTTCCTATACAATAATATTCTAGGGCCTTACCCTGTATAGGAGAGGAAAGGCTTTGAGGGGACTTGAGACTCACTGAAAGAACTAGGTTTTGTAGGAGGCCAAGAAGGGTCAAGTCAAAGTTATAGGAGAAAAATTAACCTGAGAAAGGGGGAGGGAACTTTTTCTTCTGGGCTATGAAGGAAAGATGAGAAAACAAATTTAAAGCCAGACTCGGGGAGGTGAAGTGTTCTTAGAAAGGAATCTCGTACAAAAGATATTATGTATGAAAAACCTTTCAAAAAGATGCTACACAGACATAGGATCTTTGGGCATCTGCCAAGAGTCATAAAAGAAAATCCGGCTCAAGAGATGAAAGTAACATTCTGTAATAATGAGAATACTCACCATGCTGGGCTCCTGTGCTGTGGAAACACTCATTCCAAAGTAATGTTCATGTGTGGGACCCTGAGATACACCACCCAGACCTCCCTGAAATAAGAGCTTGTTGTCCCAGCTGCTGGGAGTCTGTCAACGGACAGCCTTCAGCTGCCACCCCTTCAGGCAAGCTGCCTTGCTCACTACCAAGCCCCACCTGGGCAGCCCATATCTAGTGACTAAGTAGCTTTGGAGTAAGAAGACCTTGCCACCTGGCTCAACTCTGGCAAGACTATTCTAGCTCAAGAGCTCTCATGAGCTCGGCCAGGCTGTCACTGGGCCTGGACCACATTTCAACTTCTTCTTCTACCCAGTTCTGCCTTATTCTCTTCCTGCAGCAGGCGTAGATCCCAAGGACCCTCCTTATAAATATCCTGCACACTAGATTCTATCTCAGAGCCTGCTTCTGTGGCAGCCCAACCTGCAGTAGTACTTTTTATGAGCAAGGGGCCAAGGGCAAAATGGAAAACTGGTGTCCCCCTAAGTCCATTCAGACTATTATAAGACAGCACAAAATTACTCCTTCTCGGGCTTGGGTAACTGCTTAAGCAGGTCTCTTAGCTGAGTTATTACCAAATCAGCCTCTCATACTGCAATATTATTTTCAAAGAACTCACATGATTTATTCTTATTTGTAAAACTTTGTGAGATTAGGCTGTTTCGTCTTTACACATATTCACTTAACAAGATTTAGTAAACACCTACCCAGGCACTGCACTAAGAACTGAGGGAGTGGAAATGAAAAAAAGTACCAGCCATTACCAGGCTCCCAGATGAGTAGATGGCACGAACTCCAAAACACATGAGACATACAGTGGAAGCCTGAACACAATCTTTTGTGAGTCCACATGATGGTATAATTTGGAGTTTCAAGATGGCAGAAGAAGAGGCCAGAATACACAGAAACTATTGCCTTCACTGCAGGCATTTGACTATAGTAATGAGCAATACAGACCCCGGAGAGAGACTATGTGAGTTTGAATCCTGCCTTCATCATCTTCTACTTCTCCCTAGGCAAGCTATGACAGCCTCTCTGCGTCTCAATTTGCTCCTCTATAAGATAGCAGTTATATTTATGTAAACCAAAAGTACCTGAGACAGATCTCAATCCATTTAGAAAGTTGATTTTGTCAAGGTTAAGGACACACTCATGACACATCCTCAGGAGGTCCTGACATGTGCCCAAGGTGGTGGGGTACATACAGCTTGGTTCTCTACATTTTAAGGAGATATGAGACATCAGTCCATACATGTACGATGTAACATTGGTTAAGTCCAGAAAGGCAGCACAGCTTGAAGTGGGAGCTTCCAGGTCATAGGTAGATTTAAAGAGTTTCTAATTGGCAATTGGTTGAAAGAGTTATTATCAATAGAAAAGAATGTCCGGGTACAATAAGAGGTCATGGAGACCAAGGTCTTGTCACACAGATGAAGCCTCCAGATAGCAGGCTTCAGAGAGAATAAACTGTAAATATTTCTTATCAAACTTAGAGTCCATTCTACCAGTAATTCCAAAAGGGAGGAGGTCATAATGAGGCATGTCCAGCTCCCACTTCCCATCATAGCCTGAACTTGTTCTTCAGGTTAACTTTGGAATGCCCTTGGCCAGAGGAAGGATTCATTCAGATGGTTGGGGGGCCTTAGAATTTTAATTTTGGTTTACATTAGTCAGCTTGGGCTACCACAACAATATACCCTCGACTGAATGCCTTAAATAATGAATAATTATATCTCACTGTTCTGGAGACTGGGAAGTTCAAAATCAAGGTGATCACCAACTTGATCCCCCAGTGAGAAATTCTTCTGACTTTCAGATGGCTAGCTTTTCCCTGTGTCCTCACATGGCAGAGACAGGAGAGGGAAGCAAGTTGTCTGGAGCCTCTTCTTACAAGGGCCCTAATCCCATTATGAGGACCCCACCCTCATGGCTTTATCTAAACTTAATTGCCTTCCCAAAGGCCCATCCCCAAATACCACTACACTGGGGGTTAAGGTATCAATATAATGATTTCTGCAGGGGTGGGGAGGCACAATTCAGTCCATAGCAGCAGGACAAATAGTGTTTTCCTCATAAGATTGTTGAGTCTTAAATGAGCCAGTATACATACAGTGCCTAGAACAGTGGCTGCCACATATTAAATGCACTATTTGTAAGTGCTAGCTGTTAATTATTAAAGCCACATAAGCTGAGTCAAAAACTGGGAAAGGTCAAGTGTGTCAAGGCCTCCCTTGCTGGGGTGTAGCTCCTTGGGGTCATATTGCTTCTCAATGGAAAGGAGAAAAATGAGCTTATTCTTGAGAATTAAGAATGGGCCTATTTTCATGCAAATATTGGCTTAGAGAGCCCCTTTGCAATCAATTATTACTAAGGTGAAAATCCTGAACCTCTCTACTCTCTGCGCTTTCATACCTTCCC
The DNA here is from genome assembly GCF_000951035.1 of Colobus angolensis palliatus. Taxonomy (NCBI): domain Eukaryota; kingdom Metazoa; phylum Chordata; class Mammalia; order Primates; family Cercopithecidae; genus Colobus; species Colobus angolensis. Next base: position 5,941,504 of record NW_012118376.1, read on the forward strand.
TCTGCATTCTCATCTTTCACTTGTGATAAAATGTCTAACAATCTCAGAAACATGTCCACTTAGGGGATTACTCTTGTTAAAGAGTATTTAGCTTTTAATCCCACAAGGCACAAGCAGTTTGAAATATAAGACATCATAGAAAAAGAAGTATTTAGCAGGGTTAATCTAGAGGTGAGAGGTGAAAAGGGGTGAAATGGAATCCAAAGGAAACCCATCTCAGTGAAAATATGAGTTTTAAGAGGGGCAAGCAATGGTTAATTTTTTCAGCCTATCAGTAGCTCTAGAATGGTGTACAAAAATAATGTCTTACTCAGCTCCCATACCTTCTTCACCTACATAGAGCTTCAGCGTATTTTCTACTGAAGGCAGGCTGCTGGATTAAGTTCTGCATTCAGGAGAAGTGGCATTAATGTCCGTGGTTAAGCAAACAGATTGCAAAATCCTTTAGGCTGGAAGAACTGGGTCCTTCATCCCGTTTTTAATTCTTAAGTCTCATTCCTTGCTTGTTTCATTTAGGCTGCTGAACTCATTGACAATTGTTGACAACTTGACTGTTTTGATTGTTTCCATCTTAGACATTTCCATTGTTGTTAGACTATAAAGTTGACAGCCCAAATCCTAAAATCCCTAGTTGGCCCATTCAATCTATTTATTTCCTGCTTAGTCCTCCTTTAGAAGGAATGAAGCAAGATGTTGTAATTAGAATGGTGATGATGAAAAAGTGTGAACATACACTGTCAATAGGGGTGTGGAAGGCACAGGTATTCTCATACATTTTATAAAATAAGAGCTTTATTGAGATAGAATTCACATATCATAAATTAATCCTTTTAAAATATAAAATTCAGTAGGGTTTAACATATTTGTAGTTGTAGGAGCATCACCACTATCTGAATTCAGAACATTTTCATCACACCAAAATGAAATCCTGCACCCAATACCAGTTATTCTTTAGCTCCTTCCTTCCCCCAACCCCTGGTGACCATTAATCTATTTCTGTATGGATTTGCCTATGCTAGATGTTTCATTATATAGGAATCATATATATTCTGTGGTCTTTTGTGGCCTTCTTTCCCTTAATATTCTCAAGGCCTCGTATATTCTTGATAGAGTATAAATTGGCTTGATATTTGAAGAAAATGTGTCAATATCAATCAGAACTTAAAGTGCATGTACTCAGAAATTTTATATCCAGGAATTAATCTTTCAGAAATACTTCCACAGACATAAAAATAGTTATACAAAGACATTTATTGCAATGTTGACAAAAATTGGAAAAACTCTAAATTCCATCAGTTAGAGAAGCCTGGTTGAACAGACTATGGTTCACCTCTGTAGTGGAGTGCTATGCATTCATGCACAGATTGAATCAGTCCTGTATGGAATGGTGTGGAATGATCTCCAGAATTTATTGATAAGTGAATGTAAGGGAACACGACAAGGTACACAGCGTTGTGTGAAGTTCTATGTAAAAATATGTATATGTTATGTTTATGTGTGTATATGCATTTACGTGCGTGTGGGGTGTCGGGGAGAGAGAAACGGTACAAGAATATCTATCACTGGTAGGAAACCTAAAAATGCACTAGCAGTGGTTATCTCCAGGGAGGGAAAATGGGGGTCTGGAGACAGGGAGTGGAAGAGAGAAAGGGTATTGTTTGAAATTTACTTACCGCGTACACAGATTCTGAACATTTTAAATAGAGATGTGTATTCGGCAGCCACAAGGCCATATTAGGGTCTGGGGACCACACAAGGAACCCCACAGCCTCTTCCCTGCAGGGTTTTGTGGTCAGTCACAGTGGGGAATGACACCCCTGTAAAGACCAGCTTCAGTGAAGCATAAAGATCTATAATTTGAAGCTCAAAAATTTCTGTTCTTATCTTGCCAGAGGCCTGTTGTCACCTGCACAGCATTTCTACCTGCCCATGAAAGGCAGACATATGCACTTTGATGTCAAAGACCAACCGGAAAGGTAACTTCAGAGATACTCACCCAACCTCCCCCTGTGCACTGCCTCTCTTCAATGCTCCTGACCTCATCGTACCTTTTGGGAGTGGTTCTGTGTCTGTTCCCACCACTGACTCCTTTGAAGAGGATCGTCAGCCTTGGGTCTGGAATGTAGCCCATTATCTTAATGTTCCCCTTGACCTTTGGTGGAAATGCTGCCATTTCCTGTCCTGTTTCCTCATCTTCTCTCATCTGCCTAAACACTGACCCCAAGTGGGAGAGAAGATACAGTCAAGTTCTTCGCCTTGACACTGTTCTCTGCAAAGTCAGAGTCACTTTCAGTCTTGATTTTAACCAGAGCTTATTTCCTCCCACCAGTGTTGGGATGAAAGTCAAAGATGAAGTGAAAGACAGATTGTGTAACTTTTATTTTTAAAAGGGTGTTTAATTTTGGAAGGTATGATTAATGTTTCAATACTGCTTATAATGGCTTCATTTATTTTTTTTTCAGCCAATAAGAAGTGAGAAATCCTGTCTCCATAGCCAAAATCTCATATAATTCCTCCCCAGCAATACAGAAGTCTCTCTGTGGCTACCTAGAGTAAAAATGTCAATACACATCATGTATTAAAATTCACCTGTATTTTCTCAACACCTTTTCAATATCTCTCCAAATTGCTTTAGCAATCTCTGGCATCAAGAACTGGTGAGAGTATGTGGCATTTTCCTTCCTGTTTGAGTAACACCTATTAAGAGAGGTAGCAATTAAATCGTAATTTTTAAACCTTAAGGGAAGCTATTGCAGTATTGCTAAGAACATTCAGTTACTGGTATGTCAACTAACACCTACGCCCACTGTGATTGGTGATGAAACAAACTTTACGGACCTTAGAAAACCAAACGTCTCCTTTAAAAAAAAAAAAAAAAACCATCCGATGAGTAAACAGTCCTGTTCACACATGGATATGAGATGTCATCCTTTCTCTGCAGTTATAGCGCTCTGCCTTGCCAATGCTGCTGAGCACTGACTCACTCACAGGGCATTTGGAAGGTGGGCGATTTTGTTCCTGCAGCATCATTGCACTCCAAATGTGCTGAGAGTGGATGCAGCCTCCGATGCTGCCATGCCAGCTGCAGCTTAGACCAGAGGGATCAGCAGAGGCTATTGTCCATTCCTCAGCAATGCACTTGACCTTGAGAGCTATATAGAATGAAAGGAAACCCACTAAAGCCAACTTCATGCCTTAAGATTTATACCCTTTTTAGAGATCCCACCCCTAGAACATAATTCAGATATAAATCCTCTTCTCCTTTCTAACTGCCACTGCCTTAGAGTAGTGGACTTATCTCCAGCTGCGAATTTTAGAGTCACCTGGGGCGAGGCAGGGGGCAGACGTTAAAACATACCAGTGTCAAGGTCCCATCCCAGAGACTCTAAATTAATTAGTCTGTGTTGTGCCTGAAATGAGTACTTTTTAATACCTCCCTAGGTGTTTCTAAAGTACAGCTAGGACTGGAAACCACTGGAGTCCAGCACAAGCCTTTCTCATTTCTTATCTAGTTTATGGCAAATGCCTCCTGAATGCCCTTCATCTTTTGTGCCTGAGGCTAATCACCTTAATGTGTTATAATGATTGAATTATTTTTATATTAATCCATGTTTGATGTAGAACAATGAGAAAATAAAAATGAGCAGAATGAAAAAAACTACAAACTATAATCAGAAAAATGATACGATAGTTTATCTTTCCTACTGGATGTACATAAAATAAGTATTTTCAAAAATGATATCCTGCTATAATTCTCTGTAATCTCTTATTCTTTGTTAACAATATATTATGGGAAAATTTCCATGTCAGTAAGTATAGATTCATATTCTTTTTAATGGTTACATAGCATCTGAGTGGGTGGCAGTGCCTTTGTGTTGTTTAACCAATCCTTTGTTTCAGGGTTAGGCATTTACATTGTTTTGTGGGTTTTCGTTGTTGTTTGAGTTTTTGGTTTTTTTTTTAGTATTTTGTTTAGCCATTATAAACAACATTGAAATGAGCCATTTGGAGAAGAAAAAACATTTTTGTGAGTTGGCCAACTTCCTTAGGATATATTCCTAAAAATAAATTTGTTAAATCAGTGTATCTATTCATTTTTAAGAATTGACACCTGTTACAAATTGGTCTTCTAAACCACTCATATACAAGTAGTACATAAGAGTTTGTTCTTCCAGTCCTTCACTAACCCTGGCATTATTGTTTTGTTTTGTTTTTAAATATATTTGTTTAATATGGTAAGTAAAGAATGATGTCTACCTATTTTAATTTGTTTAGATTCCTAGTGAGTTTGAACATTTTTCATCTGTTGTTTTTTGGGGGAAACTTTTGAATATCTCCTTTTGCAAATATTTTATTCGTGTTCTATAAGGCATTTTCTTTTTCTTATTTGTATGTATGAGTCATTTGTATATCAAGGCTATTGAATATCCCCCAATTTGTCCTTTTTAACTTTTTTAAAACTTTTATCCTTTTAACTTTAGTGGTTTTGTGGTTTACTTTTAAATCTTTATATTTCAAATCTATCCCTCTTTTCTGTGTGGTTTTAACTTTTCAATGCCATACGTTGAAAGCTTTTCCCCAAGTTAAAAGTATATACCTATGGTTTTTTTTTAGTACTTTTATGGTTTTATTTTTATACATAATTAAATCTTTGTGGCTAACTTTTAAAGTACAAATATGTTCATGCCACTCCCTTCCTAAATCCTTCGCTGTCTCCCCATTGCCTGTGTGATACAGTTCAAGTGTCCTCATGCCCCACACATTATCTGGTCACCCTTTAGCTTGCATGTCCCTCTCATCTTTGGTCATATAGCTCTTTTTTTCTCTGCAATACTTTTTCCTCTGCAATACACTATGAGTCTTTTTCTCCATCTACAAATAGGCTATTACTTCAAGTTCCATGAAAATAGAGACCATGACCGCTTTGATAATCTCAACACCCAACATAGTATCTGGAAGAAAATATATACTCAATATTTTTTAAAAGAATGAATCAAACATTACCTCCCCTGGGAACCTACCTCCAATGTCTCTGGGCAGAATCTGTCCTTTTTCTATTGTACTCCTAAAACACATCATTCTGATCACTGTTATATGATGTCATCATATTGTATTATAAATCACTGAATCTTTAATCAATCAGGCTCAACTCATATTTTTATCCCTTGCTCCTTAGCAAGGTTGGGACATGCAGTGGGTACTCCATACATGCTGTTGAGCTCAGATGAATGAATGCTGGTGAGGTCTCCCTGGCTTGCAGTCCTGCCTTGACATGTCCTTGTATTAAGAAGTAAAGACCTTGACAGTCTGTAAAAAGATAACTAAATAATTAGCTAACAATACATGTGCCCAGGTAAAATCTACACTCATTAATATGGGGATAAAATAGTACACAATAAAAATAGTGTCTCAGAGTAATAGTGAAGCCATGATAGTAATGCCTTCTGGCACCTGCTTCTGGGGCTATCCATTATATCATCAAGAATCAGAGCATCAATCTGGCCCAGGCCCTATCCCAAAATACATTAAAATTTTTAAAAAGACTCTCCAGAATTAGTAGAGAATAATAGTAAGCTAACTAACTAACTTTTCTCCAAGAATGTTGTAGCTAAGCATTACTATGCTTCCTTTCAACAGGCAGTGAGAATTGAATTACTCATACTGTTCTCCTTGGCTGCCTTTAACTTGGGGGTCTGATAGGGTTTTTTTTTTTTTTTCCTGGCCTTCAACTTTTTTTCTCCTTTTAAAATATTTTTACAGCTTTATGATATGCCTGCCTTTCATTACAAGGCACCTCAAATCCCTTTAGACAGTGGAATTTCTATTATAAATAATAAAAAAAAAAATTTCCTTTGCCTCAATTCCCTCTGTCCCAAGTGCTCAATGCATAAACGACATAAACTGAGGCTTTAAGAAATAGGATTTCAGCCCTTAGAGAAAGCTGTATTATAAATTGGTTCCACTTCATAGCTTAGAACAAAATTGGAGTTTTCTTTGGATGACATCAATGATCATAATCTCCGACATTTAACTGACCTTGGGCATGTCATTTTACCACTTCAAGTTTCAGTTTTCTTATCCGCAAAGCAACACTGCGGGTGGGTTCCTTCCCACCACAGAACTGTATCTAATCATCTTTTCCAGGAAGATAGGGACAAAAGGACCACCCAGGCAGCACAGGGAAAGGAATCTCCCCTTCTGTCTGGCCTGGTAACCCTACCTTCTGTCAGTTACTCTGCTGCAGATAAAGGGTAGGGGAGGCAATTCCCAGCCACATACCACCCCAGCGCTGCTCTGCCATTCATAGCAGCTCCCCACAGAGAAGTGGATGATGAGCTGACCAAGTGTCCTGACTGGACTGCTGTTTATGACATTGTGCTTTCATTTGTGTGCCCAAGAGGCTACTAGCAATAAGTTAATTTGGTGCTCCTACAAAGGAAAGTCTTTTGCTTTTCTTTCTCAACTATATCTTAGGTTTTAATTAATTAATATGGGGCTTAATAGCAGACGTGTTTTGGACCTTGGAGCCTGTTTACCTTCACCTTACCCAAGGGGCACTGTGGACCCAGGCTAGACCCTGCCAAAGAGTTTTCTGTATCTAGGAGACAAAGCATACCCTGTAGCCTTCAGAAGTGCTGCGTTATCCCAAGCCCACCAAAGAGCCTGCAAAGAGTGTACTAGCAGGACTGGGAACTTTCATCTCCTAGCTTTCTCTAAGAAGCAGGCACGCTCTCCTCTTCACACTGTGGCCTAGGTCTGATCAAAGGTGATAGAGAAGGCAGCTTTCCCTTCCACATCTGACCAACAAAAGCAGTCCAGGTACGGGAAGAACGGAAGTGAGTATCGCAGTGGTTCCTTCAGCTCACCTTACACCTTCCAGATAAGTCAGTGACACATGCCATAGGGCTCACTATATTTTGAGGCCCTCCCATAGCTCCAGAAGTCAGCCCATTCTACCAGACTGTACTCAGGACAAAGGAGGCAGCCCAGCCCAGGAACTAAGTAGACACAGCATTTGGCCTCAAGGTTAAGAGTACAGGCAGTGATCCTAAACTGCCTTTTTTTTCGTAGCCCGGTTATGGTAACTTGAGTGAAGTTGTTTAACCTCTCCCTATCTCAGTTTCTTCATCAGAGAAAGGGTGCTGCTGTGATAGTTGGTACATACGGAGTATACAGAACAGTGCCTGGTAGGGAATAAGTCCCGTAAAAGTTAATCATTTTATATATATCAAATAAGACCATTCTACCACCTTTGTCCCCCTAGCTGAAGCTCACAGAATGATTCACATTGATATTCATGTTTAAGCCCTAAGCCTATTTTGTTCTTCTAAGACTTCCTTTGGGGGTGTACATTTTTATTATATCTGCTGGAATAACAATGCTGATGGTTGGTGGGGTTTGGAGGGAGAATAGAGAGGGAGGGAGAAATAACATTAACTGCCTAAGATATTTCTCTGAAAGAACACATGAATATTGAATGATGACTTGATTTTACTAATAAACACATAATTATTGCCTTGCATCAAGGGTGAGGTTGACTTAAATCATCAAGACTTGAGAATGAACTCATAATCAGAAAACGCAGACTATTAAGTCTTGTATGCTTGCTTGTTTTTGCATATATCTAACCCAAATCTTGTGTTATTTCAAATGGTGCTATATTTGACTATGCTTGTAAATGGAATAACATCAATATGCAAAACTGATTCACTTTTTTTTTTCCTAGGGAGAATATAATCTCCCAAAGCCAGTCCATTGGTTATGTGGCTTGATTTTTTTTCTTAATCAAGAAATTTGGATAAGCTTGGTGATTCTAAAGGATTGATTACTACAAATAACCCACTTACGCTTAACTAGGTCTTGAACCATGAATGCATGAACTTTAATTTGCAAGCCTCTTTCTCCACCACTAGCCATGGTTAGAGATGTTATGGAGGAAAGACGAGTAAAACTCCAAGCTATTAAGGAGGAAAAAGAGGCCACTTAGTTGATTAATCATTATAGACGTCTCCATCACATTCAGCCTGGGAGATTTCCTTCATTCACATAAATACCTGCCACTTTCGACACCCGAGAGTTGTATCATCCACCAGGCACACTAGAAATGTGGCTAGTGCTACCGAGCACCTGACGTTTTAATCTGGTTTAATTTTAATTTAAATTCAAATAGCACATGTAGCCAGTGGCTACTGTATTGCACAGTACAGGCAAAAGAACATTTCCACTCAAATCATGATGATACAATGAGCGTTAAGAAATCCTTGATAATAAAAGACAAAAGCTGCAAATGTCATAGGTCAATAGTCTCTCCACAAATCTTTATTAATTTTTAAGTTTTAAAAATATCACCCCAAATATGGTTCAGTGTGCCTTCAACCTCTTCAAGGTCCTAAGAAATATTGAGGAAAGAGATAAGCATAGGAGAGAATTTTTCTTTTCTTTTCAATTCTCAGATGTTAGACCTACAATTCTCAGATGTTAGACTGACTTCCCATGACTGACTTTTAGATCAAAGTATCCAAAAATGAATATGCAAATACATTGTCAATGATTTCAATTCAGGAAGAAGCTGCTCCAAGATCTCATTATTCTGAATAACATGAAAGAATCATGTACACGTTGCCCATTTCCTATCTCATTCTTTTCTGGTGTAGAACTGCAAATCCCATTAGCAGATTTTCCTTCAGCCCCCTGAACAATCTGTGAGTGACTCACACTGTAGAACATCTTTGCTGCTGAATTACTTTGAAAGGCAGAAGTTGGAACAGTGGCAGGGATAGGCTGAAGATGAGAAGAACACCTAACATGTGCCTCGTTTGCAAATTTTCATTTCAGTCATTTAAAAAGTAATTAACGAAGGGAAAGAGGATCCTGATAAGATAGAATTCAATTCCCCCCTTTTAATGGATTCGGGGAATGAAGAAACATAAAGATAATCCATCATTGCATTCCTGCCATCACCAGAGTTGTCTGTTTCAAAGAGCCTCTATTTCCTTCACCAGGAGGATACAGACTTTTGTGCGCTCACTTGGGTGTCAAGAAATGCAAAAATGATGAAATTACAGAATTGAAAACAGCAACTCTCAGATCAGAGCTGAAAATGGCTGCTCTGTGTTCTGTGGGTCTTTGCTTCTTGTGAGTCAAGACACCTGTCACAAAACTATGTGGCTGTGGGTGGCCCTATTTGTAGGATTTCTAAGCCATCTGACCCTAGATAAACCTTGGTGCTTTTTAAGAGTCAGCTTAGGTGCTGGACCGAATGGTGAAAAATTGCTTCCTGACTAATTGATGAGCCAGGGTGCTTTGATGTTACAAGTGTGGTTGCAGCTTAATGCGTCCGTACATGAGGAACACTGTATCATCAGCGGGATGTGGCAAACCACTCCTCAACTGCTTACCAAGAGGCAAACCATCAATAATGAGATAGTTTGGAAGCTGAGGTCATGAGTCATTCACGTAGATGCCAGGTAGAGTCTGGTCCTAGGCCCCCAGCAACACTGATATAAAACTGTTTATAAGCATGTATTTTAGGACAGTTTTACAAAATAACAGAAATCATTCATTGAGCCCTTGGTGTGTTTTTAAACCGATTGTGAAACCCTGGTATGAGGGATGAAATGGCTTTGTGTTTGGTTTTTGGCTTTATCAATTTCTGATGACATTATCTTTAACCTTACCACAACCAGTTTTGATGGGTTCAAGTATTTTTTTTCTCTTCCCCAGATGAAAGAATCAAGACTTGGAGAGGTTAAAATTCCCACCCAAGATCATACATTTAAAAAGTGAGAAAACCAATGTTCAAATTTAGATCTTTCTGACCCCAGAGCCTGTGATTTTTCTGTTTCACTAAGGCCAGTTGCAGAGAGATGCTTATCTCAGCTTTTTTCCAGCATGATGTATCTGAAGAACAAGAGGAAGAATTTCAAAAACATCTCCAATTGTCTTGCCTTAGAGCCCCTACCAAAAAAAAGAGAGACAACCAAAAGTCAAAGATAAGAGCCCTGGAAGAATCTGCTATGAAGAATGGCCTTGTATTTACTCAGTTCGTAAAGGAACTGAACTGGAGTCCTCATTAGTTGGGCATGTCCTCTGTAAACCAATTGTTAAACCCTGGTATGAGGGATGAAACAGCTTTGTGTTTGGTTTTGGCTTTATCAGTTTCTGATGACTACTCACAAAAATTACAAATACATAAACATTTTCCTACAGCAATTCATCTTTCAGAAAAGTAACCTACAGATATACTTGTATATGTACTAAAGGATGAATGTACAAGGTTGTTCCTTGGAGCGTTTTGTAGTAGTAAAAAATAGGAAACAACCCAAGTTTCTATCAATAGAGAACTGATTCAATAAATTATAGAACATCCATACAAGAGAATACTATACAACTATAAAGAATGAAAAAGCCTCCTGTAAAACTAGACAGAAAGAGCTCTAGGATGTATAGTTAATTGGACAAAGGAAGGTATTAAATGTTGTTTATTACATGGTAATTTTTGTGTAAAAGAGGGAAGAAGAAAAGAAGCTCATGCTTCCTGATAGAACATAAAGAGACTATGGAAGAAACTAAGAATAGTGGTTACCATGGCGCTGGATAGAAAGAGCATGGCAGATGAGGGACAAGGATGGTATGGAGTGTTTTACCCATTTTGGATTTGCAAAGATGCAAATGTAATAGTATTCAAGGAATAAATCAAAAGATGAAAATGGCAAGTCCTATGGTAAAAGATACATTCTCTGAACATATTCACGCAGGGCTGTGCTTTCTTCTCTAATGAAGAACACCAGACTCTCAAGCCAATGGCCAGGGTCGAAATGCTTACTTTGCCACTTCCTAAAGGTGCTAACTTTTCTAAGCCTCAGTTTTCTCATTTTAATTAAAAAAGAGGAAATAATATCACTGTTTTGATGGCTGACCAAAATAATGTGAAAAAATGTATGGTTAACCTTAAAATCTCTTCCAATACATGGTTGTGTCACTCCAGGGCAGTGAACTCAAGGCCTGGGGAGATAGGCCTTGCTAAACATGAGCCAGAGCTCCAGAGAACCCTCCTTCCTCCTCTTTTGGCCTTGAATTTTGCTAAGAAGCCTTGTCAGAATGGACTTGAGACCCTTAGAAGTGCCTCTCCTGTATCTTCCGTCGCAGTGATGCAGCCAGCCTTAGTGCCTAATATCCAGATGAACCCATCTTCCCTCCTGGCCATTGTCTTACTTCATCCTGTGAGTGATCCTGGTAGTAAAGAAAATCAGTGTCTGATTCTAAATCCCAGGAGACCAAATTTTTATCTGACACAGGTGTCTCAAAATTATCAGCCCTAAATGATAGCGGTGATGATTGCACAGCTTCCAGGAAACAAAGCCAGAGGTGGTCATTGACCAAATGGATGTTACACAACTGCAAACTGATGCATGGTGGCTTTGCTTTTCCATCATGAGATAGGAGATGGAAGATAATATCTTCAAGACTGCATTTGGATTTCTGAAGATAAAATTCCTAGGCCTAGCTGCCTGTTTTGGCTGTCCCTTCTGGCATACACTGCCACCTAAGGGCTTGCAGCTTAGCTCCTTTGTGGGGGGCTTTGCTCCTGCAACATGGCCCCCTTAGGTTTGCTGATGGCCTTTCTCCTCAACAGTAACACATTCCCAGGGGGATACTTCCTGCCCTTTCAGCACAGATTAGCATTTTAGCAGTTAAATTTGTCTGAGTTTTCCCTCTGTCCACTCTCCTAAATCTAGATAATTTCCTTCTCTCCCCTGCTACACAGGAACAGTCTTCACTTTCTGATAACTAAAGCTCCCGTCCTCTCCCTTCTTTTTTTTTCCATTGCCCTTTCTGTTTTTTCAATATTGAGAGAAGTTTCCTCTATCCTGATTTGAACAAAACAATGCCTAAGACTTGTTTACTTCAAGCAGCTAAAGTACCCCAGGGTACAAACTTCTTCCTGTCTCTCAAGAAATGAGGGAGAGCTGAACCATGGCTCCTCCCAGTGCCTGCTGCTTTGCCCCTTCTCCTGCTCTGTTCCACAGACTCTGAAACCTAGGACACCTGCAATCCTACCTGCTCATCAGCTATGGAGTCAGGCCTCACACTCCCCAGTTGTGCTGGACACTCTCTGTCCTTGTTCAGACTGCGCCTGACAACTCTGAAATGGGCTTTCTTTAAGCATTCCCATTGAAAGAAAATTTTAAAGACAAGCTGATGTGGAAGCAGTTATTTATCAGCTCTGATGACTAATGTGCAAGTCACTCACTCCATTCTAAACAATAAAGTCTCCAATTTGTACATCTGAGTTAGACCAAAAAGTTTGTTAGCAATTATGAAGGATTAAAACATAGTGCCAAGCACTATTTGAAGTACTGGTCTCAGGTCCAGTTCCCTAGCAGAGCTTGAGCCAGGGACTCTGTGCAAGGGAAGGAATAATTTTATGGGGGGGAAACCAGGAAAGGTGTGAGAGAAGCAAGTCAGGGAAAGAAGATAAATGAAGTATGGTTTCAGAAGTCTAGCCCCAGCCTGATCCTATGGGAGTTCTGACCAGTGGATTGTGCTACAGTGTTTAGTCCTCCAGAAGCAGGGGTGCTGGCTCTTATAATCCTGAACCAGTAGTTCATTACCTATGGGCCACTTGTAGTAGTGGGTGCTGGGAGAGTGCATAACAAGCATCCCCCCTCAAGACAGCGCCTGTCAGCCAGGGGCAAGCCTCTTGAGAAGGGTGCAGGTATGAGTTTCTTTTTTGGTTTTTGTTTTTTTGTTTGTTTTGTTTTGTTTTTGACATGAAGTCTTGCTCTGTCATCCAGGCTGGAGTGCAGTGGTGCAATTTTGGCTCACTGCAACCTCCACCTCCTGGGTTCAAGCAATTCTCCTGCCTCAGCCTCCTGAGTAGCTGGGACTGCAGGTGTGTGCCATCACGACTGGCTAACTTTTGTACTTTTAGTAGAGACGGGGCTTCTCCATGTTGCCCAGGCTACTCTCAAACTCCTGACCTCAAGTGATCCACCCACCTCGGCCTCCCAAAGTGCTGGGATTGCAGGCATGAGCCACCATGCCTGGCCAGGTCTGAGTCTTTAGTGGCCCAAACCCTCAGCAGGTGGGGGATGGGTATCTGCATGGAGTAGCCACAGTGTCTGCTGCAGCACTCTGCCTACGTTAAATTGTCTAGTCACCACACCGTTTCAGGTAGATTACTATTTTATAATCCCCATATTACAGAAGAGGAATCCGAGACATTGGGACAGCAATTATATTGATGAAGGTCACACAGAGCTGTGATTTAAACCAGTCTGACTCTAGCATCTGTGTGTATCCTGCATACGAGCCTGCTCTTTACATTGGAAGATGTGAAGCAGCATAAATGGGCAAACTCTTTTTCCTTACATACTCACTGGGTCACTTTGGTTAGTGGTCACATCCACTCAGGCAAAATGATTATTATATGTCACGAGCAGATATTAAATATTTTTTATTACTGCAACATTGACCAAGATGAATACTTTTGAAAATAGAATAAAGACTTGATAGCAATATTATTACACCAAAAACATGCAATAATATATATTACTCCCTCTCTAATTTTAAAGCACAGTTCATTCTCTGTATTTTATTAAATCTATATTTCTCATAAATGTCCATGAATATTATTTTAAAGGCTGAAACAAAAATGAAAGACAGTAGGAAATAAACTCTTCATATTCATGTTATAAAAAAGTTTTGATTCGGTTTGCCAGATTCAGTGTGAATGCGGCAGCATATCAAAAGCTTATCCACTATTATCAAATTGGCTTCATCCCTGGGATGCAAGGCCAATTTAACATACACAAATTGATAAATGTAATCCATTACATAAACAGAACCACTGACAAAAATCACATGATTATCTCAATAGATGCAGAAGAGGCCTTTGATAAACCACTTTATGTTAAAAACTCTCAAACTAGTTATTGATGGAACATATCTCAAAATGATGAGCTATTTATGACAAACCCACAGCCAATATCACACTGAATGGGCAAAAGCTGGAAGCATTCCCTTTGAAAACCAGCACAAGACAAGGATGCCCTCTCTCACCACTCCTATTCAACATAGTACTGGAAGTTCTGGCCAGGGCAATCAGGCAGGAGAAAGAAATAAAGGGTATTCAAATAGGAAGAGAGGAAGTCAAATTGTCTCTGTTTGCAGATGATGTGACTGTATATTTAGAAAACCTCATCGTCTCAGCCCCAAAACTCCTGAAGCTGATACACAACTTCAGCAAAGTCTCAGGATACAAAATCAATGTGCAAAAATCACAAGCATTCCTACACACCAGTAACAGACAAACAGCCAAATAATGAGTGAACTCCCATTCACAATTGCTACAAAGAGAATAAAAGACCTAGGAATACAACTTAGAAGGGATGTGAAGAACCTCTTCAAGAAAAACTACAAACCACTGCTTAAGGAAATAAGAGGACACAAATGGGAAAACATTCCATGCTCATGGATAGGAAGAATCAATATTGTCAACATGGCCATACTGCCCAAAGTAATTTATAGATTCAATGCTATCCCCAATAAGCTACCATTGACTTTCTTCACAGAATTAGAAAAAACTACTTTAAAATCCATATGGAACCAAAAAAGAGCCCATATAGCCAAGTTTATCCTAAGCAAAAAGAACAAAGCTGGAGGCATCATGCTACCTGACTTCAAACTATACTACAAGGCTACAGTAACCAAAACAGCATGGTACTGGTACCAAAATAGATATATAGACCAATGGAACAGAACAGAAGCCTCAGAAATAACACCACACATCTACAAACATCTGATCTTTGACAAACCTGACAAAAAGAAGAAATGGGGAAAGGATTCCCTATTTAATAAATGGTGTTGGGAAAACTGGCTGGCCATATGCAGAAAACTGAAACTGGATCCCTTCCTTACACCTTATACAAAAATTAATTCAAGATGGATTAAAGACTTAAACATAAAACATAAAACCGTAAAAATCCTAGAAGAAAACCTAGGCAATACCATTCAGGACATAGGCATGAGCAAAGACTTCATGACTAAAACACAAAAAGCAATGGCAACAAAAGTCAAACTTGACAAATGGGATCTAATGAAACTAAAGAGCTTCTGCACAGCAAAAGAAACTATCATCAGAGTAAATAGGCCACCTACAGAATGGGAGAAATTTTTTGTAATCTATCCATCTGACAAAGGGCAAATATCCAGAATCTACAAAGAACTTAAATTTACAAGAAAAATACAACCCCATCAAAAAGTAGGTGAAGGATATGAACAGACACTTCCCAAAAGAAGACACTTATTGTTTATGTGGCCAAGAAACATGAAAAAAAGCTCATAATCACTGGTCATAAGAGAAATGCAGATCAAAACCACAATGAGATACCATCTCACACCAATTAGAATGGCAATCATTATAAAACCAAGAAACAACGGATGCTGGAGAAGATGTGGAGAAATAGGAATGCTTTTACACTGTTGGTGGGAGTGTAAACTTGTTCAACCATTGTGAAAGACAGTGTGGTGATTCCTCAAGGATCTATAACCAGAAATACCATTTGACCCAGAAATCCCATTACTGGCTATATACCCAAGGGATTATAAATCATTCTATAAAGATACATGCGCATGTATGTTTATTGCGCCACTGTTCACAATAGCAAAGACTTGGAACCAACCCAACTGCCTACCAGTGATAGCCTAGATAAAGAAAATGTGGCACATATACCCCATGGAATACTATGTAGCCATAAAAGGATGAGTTCGTGTCCTTTGCAGGGACATGCATGAAACTGGAAACCATCATTCTCAGCAAACTAACACAGGAACAGAAAACCAAACACTGCATGTTCTCACTCATAGGTGAGAGTTGAACAATGAGAACACATGGAGACAGGGCAGGGAACATCACACACACGGGCCTGTCACGGGGGTGGGGAGCTAGGGGAGGGATAGCGTTAGGAGAAATACCTAATGTAGATGACAGGGTGGTGGGTACAGCAAACCATGGCACGTGTACACCTATGTAACAAACCTACATGTTCTGCACATGTATCCCAGAACTTAAAGTATAATAAAACGTTTTGAAACTATGCCTTAGAGCAGAAGTTTATGTCCCACTTGCCATCTTTACAATCATGTTTGGTCATTTTCTTTCTCCTGATATCTTCAATTTAACATGAAAGATGAGACAGTTACAATTTTCAGTGCTGTGGTTGTGTAAATGTTATGGAACAGACCTTGATGTTTAAGAAAATGTTTTAAGAACAGATATTGAATATCTATGAAGGGTGCAGAACATGTTTCTGTCACTCAAACTAATGACATGCTTTTTAAAAAGCATTAGCATGTGGAGCAATGCCAAGGTGAGATGAATAATGCCGTATACTACCTAAAAATAAGATGAAATCTAGGAAACACATTTCGTCTATTTCCTATGCTTAGTCACAAAGCTAATCCCTCCCAAACAAATTTTTAGAAAAAACAAAAAGTGGGCTCTTTAAAACCCCAAAGCCTTCTATTCCAGACAGTTTTGTACTCTGTCTGTTTAGCATTATTCTTTGAGATATAGACAATCTCTCTGGGAACCCCAGACCATGTGTTTCCTGTGGTGTCTTGGCTGAGCTCAGCAAAGCCTAGGATTTCACTAGGTGTTAGGTAGTAGGATCTACTGTGACGGTGTGGACTTCCCCTTAAGGGACCTATTAGTAGGTCAGAATACCTAGCAAACTTTCCTAAAAGTGATCCCAGAGGAGCTAGAGAAGGTTAACCAGAGTCAGTGTGGCTTTGAGGGACCAGCTGAAATAAAGCAGCTGAAAACTCTCATGAGGACCTTAGCTTAGATAAGCAAAAGCCAGGAGTGGAAGGAGAGAAAAAGTATATTTTCTGACTCTCAGAAGGGAAGGAGGAAGTTGGCTAATTAAATTTGGGGACCCAGGTGAGGGAAAAGACTCCTTGATTTGGCTAACGCAGGAAGGAAATAAATTTGCTGGAAAATTAGAATATTGAAACTCTAATTTAACTTTTAGAACTTTTTGAATGCTTGAAAGTGGAGAGACTGGTCTTGGGGAAAAGGAGACACCTCTGTATTTGAGCTTCTTAGAGAAGTGTTAGTGCCACCATGCTGTTTGCTTCACTGAAAGGAGAGTCTTGCTTGGACCTTGTCCAAGTCAGTTTCATTGCCAGAACACCCAGAGGACCTCATACGGAAGTGGCCCTTCAGCCCCAGAGCTATCCGTCCCAGCCTCTCCAACCTTCCCAGACCCGCAGCCTCACTCATCTCCTCTCTCTCTTACTACCTCTTTAATCCTTCCCTTCCCACTGGCTCCTTCCCCTTGACCTATACACATGCACATCTCCAGACCCTGAAAAAAACAACCAAATCCTCCCATGACCTTGTCTCCCTCTCGAGTTACTGTCCCATTTTCTATCACCACTCACCACTCGCTTCCTCTACTTCCTCACCCCGGTTTACTTCCTGACTCCCGGAAGCCTGGATCCTGCCCCACCATGGAAAGTGCACTCCTGAACGTCCTGAGCCACACATCCAATGGCTTCTCTTTCCTCCTTCTAAGTTTCTGTCACAGTTAACTCTGCAAATCACTCCCTGCCAAAGTCTTCTCCTTTGTTGTTCTGGACACAGCATTCAGCTGCCTCCCCAGGACCTCCCAGGCCATTGTTGCTGAGTTTTCTCTGCAGGCAACTTCCGCCAACCACTTACATGTAGATACTCCCTAAGGTTCAGTTGCCTTCATCCTTCTCTCCTCACTCTGTGTTCTCCCTGATGAAGTCATCTACTCTCCTGGGTTCCACAATCACTTCCGCATGACACACTCAGATAATGAAAAATATTTAATATCTGCATAGCCTCAGCCTCTCTACTGAACCTCGGTTTGCAGTGCAAGCTACTAGATAACTTGTAGGCACCTCAAATTCAACAGGTACAAAACCAAGTCACTATCTTCCTTGTTGAATCCTTTCTTTCCCTAAAATTACTTTCTCTTCTGCTGGCATCAGTACTCAGTCTCCACTCCTTAGGGTCATCTTTGACTTGTTCTTCTCTCACCTACCACGTGTAATTTAATTTTAAAATTCTGATGATATGTCCTCCACTTTCTCTTCCTAAGGCCTTCTTACTACTCCCACTGGCCTAGGTTAGGCTTCCAGATCACTTAAAGAATTTAATAAGTCTGTGCACAAACTTATCTTCCCATTCCTCATCACTTCCTCCAAACCATCTCTCACTCAGACATGAAGCATTAGGTCATCGAACTTATGACATTCTTCCCATGTTCAAAAATATTTCATGATCCCTGTCAGTTACAAAATAAGCCTGACCTCCTCTGCCTCAGCACCCAGTTAGTGGACTCAAGATCTTCTAGAAACCAGCGCCCAGCATTGCTTCCTGTCACTCTCCCTTCCACAGCTTATGCACCCTGCTATTCTGCTTGCTGAATATATTCTGCATTTCTGCATTGTTTCCTGACTTCTTAGTATTTTGTTTATGTGAAGACACTTATAGTTGCTGCCTGCTGAAAATCCTATCCAGACTTCTAGGCTTCGATTAAAAACTACAGTACTTCCTCCATGAAGTCACTCCAGATAGTATCCTCCCCACTGCAAGAAATTACTCTTTCCCTCCTCTATAAATAACCCCATAACTTTGACTTCTATTATAACAATGCTACTCAAACAGCCACAGAATAGCAGAACAGCATCACTGGAGTTTGCTAGAAATGTAAGATAATAGGCATGATCCCTGATCCAGTATCAGTCGGGGTGGAGTCTAGGACATGCGTTTTAACAAGATTGCCAAATGATTCTGAGACAGGCTTGTTTAACTATGACTGCATTCAAGCCTTTGCCCTAGAGTCACATTAAGTGTTTGAACGTGTCTTCCCACCTAGACTGTGAACTTCTTGAGGGCAGGACTAAGCCATATTGTTTTTCGTAGGAGCTTAATGCAAGCTTGTTGAGTAATCGCCAATGGTGTCTTCATGTGGCCCTGGGGTACTGCTTAAGTACTGTGGGTTCTGCAAAGAATTTGCTACACATCAGTAGAAGAATCAACCCTCCAGTTGCAGTTTATAATTTTATTTGTATTTCTTTCTTTGTTAGATGCGATGTCAGTGGTAGGAAGAGAGGAAAATATTTTATCTAATGTAAATGTCCAGGAAGAGTTTCCTGACCAACCTTTGACTTCATCTTGGCTCCCTACTGAATGCAGAGGAAGAAAGGGAGTATATCAGACATTTATTGCCTACCAGACACTATGCTGTTTTTGCTGAACAAACCTCACAACAACTTATGATTACTTTCATTTTAAAGATGAGTAAACTGAGGCTCATAGAAGCTAGGAGCTTCCCTACGATTGTGCAGCCAGAAGTCTGAGACTATAGGTCCCACTTGGAACTATCACACTAAATCCCATGTATGGTTTCCTGCTTATTGAGTAGGGCTGGACTTTTCATGGAAGACTGCGGAGTCTCTGTGGGTCTCCTGAGACCATGCAGTTTCCCAGCCCAGTGGTTAAACCAGGTTTTACTGTGTCTCTATGAGCCCTGACTTTGCTTTTGGCCTTCTCAAGCACTAAAAACTCCCTGGCCACAATAGCATTTTCTTGCCAGTTTTCAGTAGACTCAAGGTCAAGGCAATTATCACCTGAGCAGAGCCTCCTGTCCTCAGACAGTAGTGAGAGGAGATGTTCCTAGAACCTAGTAAAATCTGCCTGGGGCATTCTGAGTCATGGGCCCTGTGAGTCAAGATCCCTCTAAATTGGAGTAGGCAGCAGGGCTGTTGGTTTTTATGGCAATGTACTCAGAACTCCTGGGGTTATGTTAATTGGCCTTTTAAGCCCTGGCAATCTCCAGTTTTGGCATGGGGATGGTTATTCACAATTGTCCCCCAGATAAAGAGTGATTGATTTTGGACAAAGCCTGTGGTCTGGAAGGCTCTCCTTGCTGGATCCCAAAGCACCAAGGGCACACCCCATCTAGAGCTCTGGCCCAGGTTTTATAGCCTTGGACTTGAGAGTTGAATAAAAAGAAAAGTCAGACTCATGGTTCTCCTGTGGGCTTTTCTCAGGCACAAGTTTTCCAGGGCACCAGGGAATAGACACGTGTTTGGAACTGGGAGCTCAGAAAGCTGGCTTGATCCCCAAACCTACTCCCAAGTTACCTTTATATTGTCTGGGGGAAGAGAAGAAGGCACTGAAGATGAGGAGGGGCAAGCAGATTACTCTACTTTAGGAGTTACTCCCACCCATAATCTAGAAAGAAAAATTCCAGCTGATGAGTGCTTTTACCACCATGCTTAAAGAGAAAGTTAACAGAAATATCAATGGTCTTCATTCTTCATTCATTCACTCAGTAACCATCCTTTCAGCACCTGCTGAGTATCAGGTGTTGTTCTGGGGGCTAAGTTACAAGGAAGACACCATGACCCCTGCCCTCAAGGAAATCCCAATGTAACAGGACACCTGTATTAGTGACTCCCTAGTCCTTTGGAGTCATCCCCTGTCTTCAACTCAGTGACTCATAATCCCCAGAAGAAGTAGGAAGGAAACATCTTTGCAGCCTCAGGCCCAAGGCTCCTGGCTCAACTCCCACACCTGTAGGATCAGGCACAGAATAACACCTGGCCTCCTCTGGCTCCTCTCACAGGAGCCCCTCTGATGTCCTCTCCAGGCAGACACAGCCTTACATGCCCAGGTACCTCAGCCCTTCCTGAAGCCACCCTCAGAATTATTTGTTTCTCCCCCGCTCTGCTGAGTTCTTGCTCTAGCTCCATTAAAATCCCTCATTCTTTCTAGAAAGCCCAGCAGAAAAAATTACCTACTTGACAAATGTGGTTCCCCATACCAGATGCTAGTCTTAACCACAAGCCTAAGAGACTAGAAAATTCAAAAGTGATTAGGATCGGTCACATCCTTATTCTGAAACTCTCCCCTATAGACTTTAAGGACTAGAGAAACAAAAGAATCCCATTCACCTCCCCCTTATGCTGTCATCTCCCATCTGCGGGAATATGAGAGCGAGAGAAGCAGAGAAAGAATGGTGGTGGGCAGCCAGATTGAGGGAAAACGGTGGACCCCAGGCAGAAGAAAGCTTCCTGGCAAGTCCTCTGAGAGGACGCTCCTCTCTCTGCTTCTGGGGACTCCCTTTGTGAAGGAGATAGGTCACTAGGGTGAGTAGGAGCAGGCAGAGGATCTGTAAGGAGGGACAGATGAGGATAAAAGGGGAGTGTGAGGTGGGGCGCCCCTACTGGCCTCCTCCAGTATTGCAGACACCTGCTGTCCCTCGGTACCAGGGGCCAAGATGTGAGTCCTCCTTTAGCCCTACCTCTCTGGAGTACACAACACCGGCAGGTGCTGTTCTTTTACTTCAAGATGGGCAATGGGGGCCAGGCATGGTGGCTTATACCTATAATCCCAACAATTTGGGAGGCCAAGGCAGGTGGATCATTTGAGGTCAAGAGTTCAAGACCAGGTTGGCCAATATGGTGAAACTCTGTATCTACTAAAATACAAAAATTAGCCGGGCATGGTGGCAGGTGCCTGTACTCCCAGCTACTCAGGAGGCTGAGGCAGGAGAATCGCTTGAACCTGGGAGGCAGAGATTGCAGTGAGCTGAGACCACACTACTGCACTCCAGCCTGGGAAACAGAGTGAGACTCCGTCTCAAAAAAAAAAAAAAAAAGGCAGTGGAGTTTCTGGCTAAGAAGGGGACCAATGGATCCTAATTTTATGGTCCATGGGGGTAATTAGCCATGCACAGGACCAAAGAGCTAAGGTGTAAGTTATATCCAGATAAGCAAGCTCTGCCTTTTATGTTGGGAAGGAGAACCCCTTAGACATCTCTGATATGACATGGGAGGTGGTAAGGAAAGACGTCAGTGCCAACAGCTGTGGGGCCTGGGGAGAAAATGAGATTCCAGTAGAAACAAGAATAATTGCCTCTCAAAAATGAGGGGCAGGAATAGGAAAGTGGGAGTCAAAACTCCTACAAGCTGGTTCTTTTCTTTTCTAGAACATAGCAGCTGATTACATAGAAATATTTTTGCTATCTATCCTTACTTTTAAGCTAGTTTGGTAAGTTTTTCACTTCAAGTAAAAAGTACAGCAGAGCCACTTTAAAATAACATCTACTAATTGCAGATATAGACAACATCCAATTACTTCCCCTGCTTCTGGCAATATAACATCATCCATTTTGTGCTGGATTTTCTGTCTAATCTTCCCTCCCCGGATCCATTATCCACCTATCTCCACCCAACTCTGAGCTGGGGTTGGGGTATCTGATCCTTATGTTTGTGTATCACTGGGCCCCATTCCTCTGGCTTCCAGTTGGTGTCGGTCAAAGGGAGGCACCAGCAGGAAAGTGGAGGGCAAATGGTTCTTACCTTAAGTTATCTTAAAAATCTCAGCTGAGACCGGGCACAGTGGCTCACGCCTGTAATCCCAGCACTTTGGTCGGGCAAAACAGGTGGATTACCTGGGGTCAGGAGTTCAAGACCAACCTGGCCAACATAGTGAAACCCTGTCTCTACTAAAAGTATAAAAATTACCCAGGTGTGGTGGCATGCACCCATAATCCCAGCTACTCAGGAAGCTGAGGCAGGAGAATCACTTGAACCCGGGAGGCTGAGGTTGCAGCGAGCCAAGGTCACGCCACTGTACTCCAGCCTGGATGACAGAGTGACACTTTCTCAAAAGAAAAAAAACTCAGCTGAATGTGCCTCCTGGTCCCCCTGGTTCTTGCCAGGACCCTGTGTGACACACCACATTCTGTGCTGATGTCCTCCTGCCCAGCAACAATGCCATCCAACAATTCATCTAGTTGTTTGTGCCCCATAAACTGTTAGATGGCATTGGTAGGGGGTTTGAGAGCTTACCTTTGTAAACAAGGAGAATCTGCTTGAATGTTAAGGGTGGCATCTTTATTGGTTATTGAAAAAAGAGGCTGGAAAATATCATGTAGGTGGAGTGGGGGATGAAGAAGGTCTTCTGTGTAAAAATAAGAATACTTTCCAATTTGTTTTTTTCATATTTTTCATGAAGGTCTCATGTGCTGGATACCGTACTAGGTCCTGGGAATGCCAAGATTAGTGGGGGAGGAAGAAGTACAAGGAAATAATTAGAGTATAGGAAGAGCTAGGTCAGAGATATGCATGAATCTGAGACAAATACAGAAGGGAGTAGCTAACTAGAGGACTAGGAAAGACTGCCCAGAGGAGGTGCTCTCCAATGTGAGCCTTAGTGGTGACTGGGAATCAGTTAGGAGAGAGATGCCTGGAAGGGAAATTTCCAAACAAAGACATTCTAGGCAGAGACGAACAGGTTACCATGTGCTTTCATATTCTGGGGTAACAACCTTTTGGATTGAAAACCTATCTACACCAGTAGTTCTCACACAGCAACTGTGCATGGTGAAATCACGGGGGGAACGTTTGCAACATACTGATGCCTGGGCATCCCTAGACTTACTCTCAAACAATAAAGTTAACCTTCAGGGTCACTCATTTGCACAAACTGTTTCCAAGGCTCTGGGATAGAAGGGACCACAGTGATGTGTTCATAAAGTCATACTTCTGTAAAAGTTGTAAAAGTAAGATATTTTGTTCTTCTTAACCAGGCCCTCAAACTGAAGCTCCTCAGGCCCCATAGACCTGGATCTGTCCCTGGACCTAGGTACTACACCAGCCCAAGTCAGAGTCTCTGGAGATGTGGCCTGGCCATCAGCATGTTTGGAAAGCTGCCTGGGTTTGAATTTAATGCGTGCCCAGAGTTGAAAACATTACACATTTTAAAAGCTGGAAGAGATCGCAGAGTCCTAGTAAAATTCTCTCACTTTAAAGCTGAAGTAACCATAACCCAGGGAGGAGAAGTGATGGGCTGAAGGTCCCATAAGTCATTATTGAAGAACCAGGACCAAGTTTCCCCAGCTCCAGATACATGCCCCTCCTGCTTAAACAGCTGGCTATTTCAGGAACAAATGCCAGATACCAAAACACATATGCCAGGGCTTGCCCTAGCTTTGTTCAAAATCTGAGTCTTCCAGCCCTGAGCCCATTAGCAATTTGTGGGGCTTGCTGAATCAAGGAGGCCCAGACAGGACTGCAGTGGGGGCAGAGAAGGCAGGGGAGTGGAGGTGTGTGATGAGGGCCCTCAAAGGCTGGAATCAACAGGGAATGCCTTTGGCTAATCTAGCTGAAAGTCCCCAGGGTTAGAGAGAATAGGCACAAAATTATAGCTGTCCTAGCCAGAATCTCCCATGAGAGGCTTTTCCAGAGCTGGTTTTTACCACACTTGCCGTCTATGTAATTATCACCTGGGCAGAGCCTCCCCTTTTCAGACAACTCTGTATTGTGAGAAGCCCATGGAACCCACTGAAATATGCCCAAGGGCCCCACTGAGTCATGCAAAACGTTTTACCCTCGGCCTGTAAGGCTATTCATTTCATCATAGTGCACTTCCCAATGCACTCGTAATTAGTCTTTAAAGACTTCAAAATGCCTTTTAAAGAAGTACTCCTGTATAAAAAATCGCTAGGGAAAATAGAAATCACAAAATGATTTAGGGAAACTAGAATAGCCCCATCTTGCCTAGGAACTAAAGTAGTCCCTGGGCATTTTCAGACAGGCCAGCTGGGGGCAGAGGGGACAACAGGAGGGCTGGAACTCCAGGTCTCCAAGTCTGTGTGTGGAGGAGGGGGCAACTGGGGCTTTCACCCTTGGAAGGAGGCTGTGTTTAAAAGCCTGTAGGAGGCACAAAAGTGTTTGAGTTACTGTAAGAGAGGAGCAAGGGGGAGGAATGCCCACACTAAGACAGGTGATGAAAAGCATCTCCCACCATGCTTCCGCATAATGATAGCTGGATGTGGGGCAATGACTCTTGGATACTAATTTACTCTTTAAAATATAGAATTGGTATTACTACTACGATGTTGATGAGATATGGATATTACTAGTTCTGCTTTTACATACCTGAGATTTCTGCTTCTTCCTACCCACCACAGCCATGTACCCCTGACTGCTCCTGACAGGCGTGTAGGTGATTTGGGCCGTGCCATGTGGCTGGGGGCCAGGTATGGTTGGCCAGTTGTGGATCCAGCCTTGGATCTCTCAGCTCCCATAATGTTAGACTTACGTTCAGGAGGACAGATTCTTGCTCGTGTACATGGAGAAAGAGGATGAGAAACTGCTTCCCTCGAGAGACGCTTTATAGGGATCTTCTATTCAACAGAGCGTAAAAATTTGAAAGAGGATCTCAGCCGTCAGGTGTTACCTGGCCTCCTGCCACAGATCCCTGATTTAATAAGTATTGATAGAATGATGGAGCCAAATGTTGGAATCCAAACAGGATGGATTTGAGGAGAAATCTGGAGTGCCCTAGCTTCAGAAAATTTATGGTCATCCTTGCTTCCTTGCTGTGGGAATAAATCAGTCTCCGGGGCATCTAAATTACATGTTTGCATTGTTACATCCTAACTGACAAAATATAAGTATCTACTTCAGTTTAGGAGCTATCATAAGATTAAGACACGGCTCCTGTTCTTAAGAAACATCAGTCTAGACCGGGGAGAAAAAGAAACTCATGGGAAACAACTAGAGAGCCCCAGAAGCTGCATGTACTTGGACAAACCTTCACAATACGGGTGAGCTCAGAGAAAAGGGGGATGCTTGAAATCGCAGCCCTGTCCTTACTTATGAGTGTCAAATGTGCTAATGTGTATAAAGACCTTCGACAGTGCCTGGCCCTTAGTAAGTCTTCAATAAGTGGCAGCCACTGTTGTTGCTATTGTTTCAAAGATTTGAGTCCAGGCCAAACATGCATTAAGGAAAGATTTCTCTCTCTCTCAGGGGTGCAGTGTTGACCCCCAGCTTCCCCTTTTCTACTCTCTGCTAATCTACAAGGAATAACTCAACTCCCTCTACCCCCAACAAAAATATCCCTTAGTTCAAATTTTCATTATCCTTCCCTCGGATTATTGCAATAGCTTCCAAAGTGGTGTTCCTGCCTCTTGGACTAAATTCTCTAGTTCCAAACCATTCTCTGCTTTGCCCAGAGAATGATGTTTCCAAAATGTAGATATGATCTCTGCTTGAAAGCCTTGAATAACTTTCATTTCCTGCAGAGAAACAGTTACGTAAAACATGAAAGCTAAGGAACATGGACCCTGCTTCTCCCTAACTGTTCTGTTGTCCCAGACTTCAAAAATAACAACAACTTAGCTTCCTAAACTTGCCACACTCTACGCTGGTTTTATGGTTCCTTATATTTGAATGCTAATCTCTCTGCCTTCATTCTCCACCCTGAATTCCGAGAGCTTCTGGGTAAATTCGATTTATTCTTCAAACTCCTTGCTATGGACTGAACATGCATGTCCTCCCCAAATTCATAGGTTGAAGCCCTTATCTCTAAAGTGATGGTATTTGGAGATGGAGCCTTTGGAAGGTAATTAGGTTTAGATGCAGTTATGAGAGACTAGTGCCTTTACAGGAAGAGCCAAGATCTCTCTCTCTCTCTCTGCTCTTTCTCTTTCTCTCTCTGCCATGTGAGGAAACAAGAAGGTAGCCATCTGCAACCCAGGACTAAGGCCTTTGCCAGACATCAAATCTGCCAGCACCTTGGTTTTAGACTCCCCAGCCTCCAGAACTGTGAGAAATGCATATTTGCTGTTTAAGCCGTCCAGTCTATGGTATTTTGTCATGGCAGCCAAGACTAAGACACTCCTTCTAAGTAACATCGGTCTCCAATGCCCTTCTTCCATCATTTTTTCATTCTTTATATATATATATATACCTTAACTGAGCATCACACATATAGCAGAGTTTTGCTGCATTCTAGGGATATAAAAACTATCTCTGGCCGGGCACGGTGGTTCACGCCTGTAATCTCAACACTTTGGAAGGCCGAGGTGGATGGATCACGAGGTCAGGAGATCGAGACCATCCTGGCTAACAGGGTGAAACCCCGTCTCTACTAAAAATACAAAATATTAGCCGGGTGTGGTGGTGGGCGCCTGTAGTCCCAGCTACTTGGGAGGCTGAGGCAGGAGAATGGCGTGAACCCGGGAGGCAGAGCTTGCAGTGAGCCGAGATAGCGCCACTGCACTCCAGTCTGGGCGACAGAGCGAGACTCTGTCTCAAAAAAAAAAAAAAAAAGAAAACCTATCTCTGCCCTCGAGATATACTTAGTTTAGATAGAGAGACAGATAAATAAGGCTACAATTACAATAGGTTGCCATCACAGAATAGATGAGGGACAGCTAAACCAGACCAAGGACTAAAGAAGGGCTTTCCACGGGGGTGGTGCTGGAATTCAGCCTTCCGTTCTCTCAGGTGCTTTCTAGCCCCATCATACAAAGTTCATCATTCTTCTCACTACCAAGCTTCTCTGACTGTGTATGTGCTCTTACTGTCACCTCCTCTCTAATTGTATTGTAATTTAATTATACATATGTCTTCCTGCTAGAATGAACTTTTAAGGGCAAGAACACTATCTTACTCATCTCAGTATTCCCAAACACTGTTACAGTATCTAAAACATAGTGGATACTCGGTTAACATTTGATTAAATGGATAGAGTTTCACTCTACCTTTGGATGGATGGATGGATGCTTAATAAACATTTCCAGTGTTTCATTATCTGAGCAAAATTGAAACTTGGAAAGAGCCCTTTAAATCACTTAAAATCTACATGACAAAGAAAAAATTAACCTAAATTTTATGTTAAAATGAAATTAAAATTATTAAAGTAAGTTCTTTTAATAATACAAATTTAGATTATATATAATTAGGTACTATTTTTAGAAATTGAGGGTGAAAATTTTTCAAAAAATCTATGATAGCATCAATGAGGACATTGTAATTTCAGGTTGGATTATTGTGCTATAAGTAAAAGGAATACTTTTGAAAAAATTGACAGTTTCACAACTTTTCAGTAGGGTCTCTCTTCATATTTTTATATGTAATACATTACATTTAAGTGTGTATTTGGCCAATTTTCCTTCTTTAGTTGATAACTTACAAAATTCTCTGGTGTCTTTTATTTGTCAATGGCTATGTATGTTTTGAACAGCAGCTCAATATCACTTTCATCAATGTCTTAAAATTTTCAATCTTTTGTAAAATTTTATAGAGTATATAGTTTCACTTTACCTTTTGTTTACTGAATTATTATTTTTTAGGTGTTTTCAACAATCAGTAGTAAGTGGTCCAGCAATAATAATGACCCAATGGGTATGAACAAATCCAGTGATTTTCTGGTAATTAAAAAAAAATTAACGGAAAGCCAAAAGCTCTGACTTACACTGTTGGCCAACTGCCATAGTGTAAATACTCCTCTATGGCCAATGTCAAGCTTCCAGTGTGATGTCACTGAATTGAGAGTTCAGAAAAGATCTGTATGTTGACTCTGAAAGTCCCTCTGAGCCAGCTTGAGCACACCATTGACCAGGTACTAGTGTTCAGCAGACAGTGATGTTTGAGTGGTCAGTAATTGTTAAATTGGTTCATTTTCTGGTGGATATGTCTATGTTATGATGCCTTTTGTCTTTCTTTCTTTTTCTTTTTTTTTTTTTTTTTTGTTTTTTGAGACAGAGTCTGGCTCTGTTGCCCAGGCTGGAGTGCAGTGGCACAATCTTGGCTCACTGCAACCTCTGCCTCCTGAGCTAAAGTGATCCTCCCACCTCAGGCTCCCAAGTAGCTGGGACTACAGGCACACACTACCAAACCTGCCTAAGTTTTGTATTTTTTTTTTTTTTTTTTAAAGAGAGATGGGGTTTCACCATGTTGTCCAGACTGGTCTTGAACTCCTGAGCTCAAGCAATCCGCTGACCTTGACCTCCCAAATGCTAGGATTACAGGTGTGAGCCTCTGTGTCTGGCCTGACTTGTTTTTCAAGTAAGCCTTGAACCCAAAAGGATTCAAAGATTAGGAAACCCATGTACATCATTTAAAGCTTCCTAGCTGCCTTTAAAAAGGAAATAAAACCTTGGTGATATTCTGTAGTATCTCTAGAGGTAGACCCTGGTTCACTGATGTTTCCTGTGCCTTGGTGAATTATCTTGTTCCCAAACATAATACTCTTCCCAGACCGACCACCACTCCTATATTCAGGGTCTATAATAGCAAGATGCTCATGCCTTCTTAAGAATATTCTTCCTAAAACCATCAGGAAACTGGAACTAAGCCTAAATTCTGTATTTCCCTTCCTCCTCTTGAAGCACGGAACCCCCTTGCAAACTGTTACGGACTGCATTGTTTCCCCACCAAATTTATATGTTGAAACTCTAACCCCCAGTGTGACTGTATTTGAGATAGGGCCTTTTAAGAGACAACTAAGGTTAAGTAAGGTCATATGGGTGGGGCACTAATCCAACAGGACTGGTGTCCTTAGAAGAGGAAGAGACACCCAGCAGGTGTGCACAGAGAAAAGGCCACATGCAGCAAGAATTTTTATTTTATTTTATAAAATAAAATTGCGGCCATCTACCAGCCAGGGAGAGAGGCCTTTGGAGAACCAACCCTGATGGCACCTTGGTCATGGACTTCTAGGATGCAGAAATGAGAGAAAAACAATTTCTATTGTTTAAGCCACCGTGTCTGTGGTATTTTGCTACAGCAGCCTGAGCAGACTAATATACAAATGAATCACTGGAATACCTTTGACCAGCTCCTAATTCTTTAGAGTAAATGCACAAACTAACAATGGCCCTGGTATATGTGTGAATATGCTTACATACAGATATTTTGTATTATTCCAACCCTGTAATTTGGTATATAGGTTCCTTATTTAAAGATTGTTGAGAAGATTGACACTGGACAGCCTGCAGGTTATTATAACTTGATCTGCCAAGTTAAACTTGTCAGTTTCATTTTAAAATATTTATTCATTTTGAGTATTGACATAATTAATATAAAATATTCTTGCACATACTATATTAAAGTCATATAATCAAAGATATGTAGGCTATTTAAAAAACAACCTTTCAGTTTGCTGAAGTGAACCGGGCATTTAAGATAACCCTGTCTCTACTTACCCTTATCCGTATGTTTCTCAAACAGGATGATGAGGGCAATTAACGAAATTGCCATTTTTTCCCCAAATGAAATAGGCCAAAGAATGAACATAATTGTATTTAAAATAGAGTTTTATTTGGCCCAAGCACACACTAATTCGAGTAATCTCGGACCTCACCAATACAGTTCTATTTGCCAGAACACCCCAGTCATTTCTACAAGGTTGCTAGTAAATCCAGATCTCTGGTACCACCTGCAAACACACACAGGAAGCCCATAGTCGGAAGAAACTGTAAAGAGTTTGGTTCTTAGATTTTAATTCCATCTCTATTTGCTGCTAACAAAGAACTAGTTAGTTGATGTTCTGGGTTAGGTAATAGGCTCTCTCTGGCTTTCAGAGCACCTTAGCTTATCTTCTCCATCCCACTTCGCCCCTTCTCCTGTTCCACAGCCTCTCTGCACACAGAGCAGGAAGAGGAATCTGAAGGGTTTGACTGGCCTCTGTGCCCTTGGTGCTCACTCTGATACTACTCCTTGAAACTTAATGAAAATATGACAAAGGTGATGAACAGTCAGTACCACCAAAGAGGAAATAGAAATGGCAGATAAAGAGGTGAAAGTACATTATGTCTCACGGGTCATTAAAAGAATGGCATATTAAAAAATAATATTTGCTACTTATCAAATTGACACATATTTAATAAAATGATAGCCATTAAGATAAATATCCTTGGGTTCAACATCTCTGTCATTTATTATCTGATGTTACTGAACAGCAATTTTGCTCTATGTATTAAAAACCTTTAAAGCATTCATTTGCCTTCTGCTTTCCAGCCAAGATGAAGTAAAAGGTACTGGATTTACTCTCCTGCCTGCCTGAAATTACAAAAAAGAAAAAGAAAAAAATATGTTACATAATGATTTTGAAGACACTAGACTGCAAGGAATGAAAGACAATTACCGCTAAAAGACAGGAAACAAGTGAGGTAAACCCTACAATTGCTTAACTTACTGCCTTGAGAGTTCCTAGACCACGATACAGAGAGGGGAAACTCAAGTGGAGTCCAGAGGCTTCCTAGAGTTTAGGATGTGGAGCCGAGAGTGTCAGAAACTCAAATTAAACTAGAGTTCTCTGAACA
The DNA here is from genome assembly GCF_000951035.1 of Colobus angolensis palliatus. Classification (NCBI taxonomy): domain Eukaryota; kingdom Metazoa; phylum Chordata; class Mammalia; order Primates; family Cercopithecidae; genus Colobus; species Colobus angolensis. The sequence continues at coordinate 5,972,673 of NW_012118376.1, forward strand.
AAGTACTGGAAAGGTAAGAGCTTCACAGAGATCTGCAGAAGGTCTTCCTTGAGTCTTCAGCTGAGTATTGATCAGAAAATACATGTGAGGAAACCACCAAAGGCTGGAGAAAGAACCATGTAATAGGATTAGAGGTCAAAATTCCTGCCACACACTATTCACGATAGCAAAGACAGAGCCAACCTAATGCTTATCAACAGTGATTTGGATAAAGAAGACGTGGTACATATATACCATGGAATACTACGCAGCCATAAAAATGAAATTATGTCTTTTGCAGCAACACAGATGCAGCTGGAGGCCATTATCCTAAGTGAACAGAAATGCGGAAACAGAAACCTGAACACCACAGGTTCTCACTTATACGTGGGAGCTCAACATTGGGTCCACATGGACATAAAGATGGGAACAATAGACACTGAGGACTTCTAGAGGGAGGAGGGAGGAATGGGGGAAATGACTGAAAAACTACCTATTGGGTAGCATGCTCACTACTTAGGTGATGGGATCATTTTTACCCCAAACCTCAGCATCACACAATATACCTATGTAACAAAGCTGCACATGTACCCCCTGAACCTAAAATAAATGTTGACAATTTTTTTAAAAACCAAACACTACACAGGGCTGGATACAGAGCATGTTCCCACAGACAGATTTTTAAAACTTCACAATTGATTAAATAGGTACACAGAAGGATCTTGCCTCAGCAATGGAAAACAATAAGCCCTAGACTAAGCACTATTCACGTCTTACATAACAAATCTTAAAATTAAGACTAAAAAGGATCCGATTGTTTCCTACTAAGTTAACTGCATCACAGAACAAAGTCTATGAATATTGATAGGTATACAAAAATGTATCCAGCAAGACAAAATTTAAAATGTCCAGGAAATCATAAAGTCATGCAAAGAAGCAAGAAGATGTGATTCATAATGAGAATGATCAATCAAAACTGACCCAGAATGGACACAGATGATAGAATTATAAGACAAGGACATGAAAGCATTTATAACTGTATTCCATACATTCAAGTAGGGACATAGAAGATTTCTTAAAGATTCAAATCATACTTCTAGAGATAAAATTTATAATATCTGATATTAAAAAATACAGCAGATGGTATTGTGACAGATTTGATACTGCGGAAGAAAAAATTAGTGAATCTGAAGATATAGCAAGATAAAATAGTATGAGAAAATAGTTTTTTAACAAAATTAAAGCATCAGAAAGCTGTATGACAATTTCAAGTAACCTAATATATGTATAAACAGACTCTCCAAAGTGGGAGTCAGGAGAGAGGGAAGTGACAAAAAGTGTTTATAGAAATAATGGCCAAAATTTTACTGAATCTAATGAACATTATAACCCCCAAATTTCAAGAAGCCCAACAAACACCAAGCACAAGAATCAAGCACAAATAATGAAAACAGTGAAAAAAAAATATTCAAATCAGCAAGAGAAAAAGGACGCATTATATACAGAGCAACAAAAGTAAGGATGATATCAGATTTCTTATCGGAAAACAGAACAGTAGAGCAATGTCTTTAAGTACTAAAAGAAAAAAAGGTTGTCAACATGAATTCTATACCCAGGAAAACAATTTTTAATTGCTTAGTTAAAATACTTTTTTAGACGTACAAAAGCCAAAATAATTCATCACCATCAAACCCCAACTGAGAGAAATATTAAAGGATGTCAATCAGGTAGATGAAAAATTATATCAGATATCCCACAAACAAAATAAGAGAACCAAAACTACTTGGGTAAATATATAAACTGTTTTATTATGAATTAAGTATCTTTGATAACTCATTGCTTAAGCAAAAATAACAAAGTGTGGTGTTTATAATGTATGTACAAGTACATGGTATGACAACAATACCACAGTGGTTGAGGGAGAAGGAATGGAAGTATGCCATTGTTAGATTCTCATACTGTGTATGAAGTCATACGATATCATTTGACAGTAGAGTGTGATAAAGATGTATGCTATACGCCCTAAAGCAACCACTTAGATTTTTTAAAAAAGTATAACTACTAAGTCAACAGAGGATGCAAAATAGAATCATTTATGATATTTAATACAAAAAATAAAATAAGATATAACAATGAGGAAAAGGAGAATGAAGAACAGATTGAAGAAATGAAAAGCAATAGCATGATAAATTTAAACATAAAAATATAAGTAATCATTTTAAATGTATGTGGTCTGAATATTCCAATTAAAAGGCAGAGTGTTAGATTCGAAAAAAAGAGCAAGACCCAACTCTGTACTGCCTATAGGAAACACACTTCAAATATAAAAGCACAACGAGGTTAAGAGTAAAAACATGGGGGAAAAAAAAAAAGATATGTCATGGTAACACTAATCAAAAGAAAGCTGGAATGGGCTATACTATATTTATGAAGTAGATTTCAGAGCAAAGAATATTACCAAGGATCAAGAAAGTCATTGTATAATTTTAAAGAGACCATTTCATGAAAAGAATCCCAAAAGTTTATGCACCTAATAACAGCTTTAAACTACATGAAGAAAAAACTGATAGAAATATATGGAAAATTAAACAAGTCCACAATTATAGTCAGAGTTTTTAATATCCTCTTAATAATTGATGGGACAAGTGCATTAAAAATTCGGTAAAAATACAGAATATTTTAACAATATTATCAACCAACTTATTGACATTTATAGAACACTTTGACTTACAATGCTTTGCCTAGTTATACACAGAACATTTATCAAGATGGATAAGATATTCTAAGTCATAAAATAAGCCTCAATAAATTTAAAATGACTTAAGGTATACAAAATATGTACTCTGACTACAATGGAATTAAATTGGATATCAATAGCAGAAAGAGCTCTGAAAAATTCTGTATTTTAAATATGAAGTTGAGGTTCATAACAGATGTACAAGTAAGTTGTATGTTTTATATAATACAATTTTAAAGAAATTAGAAATAATTTTGAATTGAATGATAATTTTAAAAATGTAAAAATTTGTAGGATATTACTAAAGCAGTACTTGAGAGAAATGTATTGCACTAAGTGCCTTTATTTGAAAAGAAGAAAAGTTAAGCTGCAGCGGCACATGCCTGTAGTTCCAGCTACTTGGGAGCTGAGATGGGAGGATACCTTGAGCTCAGGACTTCAAGACCAGCCTGAGCAACATAGGCCAGGCCCAAGAAGAAAGCTCATAGATCTATTATCTTAGCTCTCACCATAAGAAGTTAGAAATAGAAGAGAAAATGAAACCCAAAATAACTAAAAGAATGGAAACAATAAAGATTACAGTAGAAATCGATAAAATAGAAAACAGGAAAAAAATAAAGTCAATAAAACAAAAAACTGGTTCTTTGAGATTTATAAAATTGATAAATTTCTAGCCAGATGGAATAGGAAAAAAGGAGAGAAGACATATATTACCAATATCAGGAATGAGAGAGGTGATATCAGTACAGATTATATAAATATTAAAAGGATAATAAGGAAATATTGCAACTTTATGCCTACAAATCTGACAACTTGGATAAAATGTAAAAATTTATTGAGACACAAATGACCAAAACTCATTTAAGAAGAAATAGATAACCTGAATAGCCCTATATCATTAAAGAAATTTAATTTGTACTTTAAAATTTTTCCCACAGAGAATTTCTATGCCCAGGTGGTTTCACTGGTACTAGAGCAAACATTTATGAAGAAATATCCACCCTGCATAAACTCCTCCAGAAAGCTGAAGAGAAAGGAACTCATTCTTCGAAACCAGCATGATCCTAATACAATCACACGAAGGTATGGCAAGAAAACTCAAGAACAGTATCTCTCATGAACATAGATACAAAAAATTCTAAACAAAATTTTAGTAAATTATTCCAAGAATATATATAAGGGATAATACATCATGACCAAGTAAGATTTATCCAGGAATGCATGATAGGTTTAACATTCAAAAATCAATTAATTTGCCCTATATGGTAGTTGATTGTAGGTATCGACTTGATTGTGTTAAGGGATACTTAGAGAGCTAGTAAAGCATTATAGCTGGGTATGTCTGAGAGGGTGTTTCCAGAAGAGACCGACATTAGAATCAGTGGACTGAGTGAGGAAAATCCACCCTCACGCATTGTGAGCAGGCACCATCCAATAAGGTGAGGGCCCAGATAGGACAAAAAGTCAGAGGAAAAGCAAATTCATTCTTCTAAAGTTTCTTCTCCCTTGGACATCAGAACTCCAGGTACTCTGCCTTTGGACTCCAGGATTTGGAACCTCAGTTTCTCAGGCATTTTGCCTCATTCTAAGAGTTACAGCATAGGCTCTCCTATTTCTCAGGCCTTCAGACTTGGACTGAGCTACACCACTGACTTCCATGATTCTCCACCTTGCAGATGGCCAATTGAGGGACTTCTCAGCTTCCATAATTGTGTAAACCAATTCCCATACTGAATCCCCTCACACCGATTTGTACATATATATCTGGTTCATTCTATTTCTCTGGAGAACCCTGACTAATTCATCATATTAACAAACTAAAAAATAAGAATAAATGTGATCATCTTAATAAAGAAATGAAAAGCATTTGACAAAATCCAACATCCATTCCTGATTAAAAAAAAAAAAACCTCTTAGTAAAGTAAGAATCGAAGGAAATTTCCTCAACCGGATAAGAGACATCTACAGAAACCCTACAACTAACCCTACAACTATATTTAATAGTGAAGATCCCCCTAAGATCAGAAATAAGACAGGGGTTTTACCCTCATCACTTCAGGTAGACATTGTACTGGAGACCCTAGCCAGTGCAAGAAGTCAAGTAAAAAAAAAAAAAAAGACATATGTATTAAAAAGGAAGCAATGTTGTCTTTATTCATGGATGAGATGATTGTCTGCATAGAATATGCAGTGGATCTGCACAAGACCTACTTGAACTAACAAGTGCATTTAACAAGGCTAGAGATGATAAGAGCAACAAACAAAAAAGCAATTGTATTTCTTTATATTAAACACGAAAAATCAGACATCAAAATTTAAAAACTTTACCACTTAAAATAGCATAAAAATATGAAATACTTGGAAATAAATCCAACAAAAGATGTGAATAACCTAAACACAAAAAACTACAAAATATTGCTAAGGTAAATTTTAAAGGAACTAAATAAATGAAAAGATATATCATTAAAAGTAATAGCAAAGGGCGCAGTTGTTTTCCACCAACCCAATATTAGCATATCAGTGCTCCCCAAATTGGACTATAGATTCAGCACAATTCAAATCAAAATCCCAGTACTACTTTTTATAAAAATTAACAAACTGACTCTCAAATTTGCATAGAAATACAAAGGACTTAACCTAAACAACTTTGAGAAAGAATGAAGTTGGAGAACAAACACTACCTGAATTCAAGGCTAATTACAAAGTTATACCAATCATGGCAATGTGGGATTAGCATCCAGATAGATAAACTATCAAGGGATAGATACAGAGTTCAGAAATAGACACCCACAAAATGGGCAATGATTTCTGATAAAGGCGCAAAGGCAATTCAGTGGAGAAAAAATTGTATTTTCAACAAATATGCTGAAATAATTGGACATATATTTGCAAAAACTTGAAACTCAAGCACATCTAAAAATTTACCCAAAATATTTAAAAATTCAAAATGGATCACAGCCAAAGCTAAATAAAGACAGGTACATTCTCAGTTAGTACTTTGCCTGAGGTTATTTGCTTTGGGACAGGTGGGATAAGAGAAGCTGTTCTTAAGCACCTGACCCCACAAAAAGATGGGGAGGCATAACCTACAAAGCCAGGGGGCAGAATGGGAGGCATCACACTCCCTTCTAAGCAGGCTATATGGAAGGCTAAGGAGGCTCTAGCGTCTCTTGACACCCAGAATATTTTGCAGACTCAAGATCCCAGGAGACAGCCTACTGGGCAGGGAAGCAGGGCTCCTCTCACAGAGCACTCCTGCTCCCTGGAGGGATGACCACATGACTCCCTCAAGTCTCTGTGGCCGGGGCACATCCACAGTGCAGAACAGGAGAGGGTGAGTATGTGGGATCCCGGGCTATCTCAGATTCTCCCAGATGACTGCTGGAGAAGTTGAGGCAGCACTGGAGATCCATCCCACAGTCTTCAACTGGCAGGGAAGTGTGAGCAAAGACACTAATTTTTAAGAGACCTCATGTGATCCTATAAATGGGTGAGGCAGACGGACTTTGGGTTACGAGGGCACCATAGAAAAAACTCTGGAAGAAAATAAATCATTTTCAGTTGCTATCTTTGAATGGTGGAGTTCCAGGTCATTTTCATTTTCTTTATAATTTCCATTGTATGTGGATGTTTTACACTAAATATGTAATTACCTTGATAGTCATAAAAAGCAATACAGCCATTTTTAATTTATTAAAAATCTCTGAAGCAAAATCAGATTTTAAAAGTTTTATAGTATATGGCCCCATTATTGTGAAATACAAATTCATTATAAATGTATAGAAAAGAAGAGGAAATATATCAAAATATTAATGGAATGAAGATTTGAACGGTAGAATTATGAGTACTATTTTTTTCCATTTTGCTATTTTGGGTTCTATTTTCCTCATTTTGCTCCAGTGAACATTTGTCACTTTTACAGTCAGAAAGATTGTAAAGTTATTACAAATGTGTTTTAAATCTTGTAAAGAGAAATGAAGGCTGGCTGGATATGTAACTATATACAAGTCTGACTCTCTGTGATCTTACTTCTTTCTTCTACTTGCAAAATGAGAAGGTTGAACTAGATACATTTGAAAGGCCTTTTTACTATAAAATTTACTCTCACTTAAAATTTTCAGCGATTACATGTGAAAAACTCTGGTTCTCTTATGTTTAAGCTTAAAAATAAAAATGCTACTAGGAGAGGTTCTTAATTTCTCCAAAAGCTCTTCCTTCCTCATACTGTCTACTGAGCCAGGCATTCTGCCCTAGATTTTCTTCTTTCAAACTGACTCCCTTATTGGTTCAGATGAGATTAATTCTGAATTTCAAGATTGCTAGGCCTTCATGTTTATTTATAAGTTCCTTATTGAAGCACATAACTTGTACTTGCTCACACTGATGCAGCCTTTTTCATGCCATACTGCCCATAAATTATCTAAATACCAAGTTTCCAGATTGACTTTTATTCTCCTCTCCCCCATTAAGTCATTATATTAATCACTCCAACATTTTCCTTCATTGAGGGTATTGATGAATGGGAAGTAAATTATCTGTCAATTGCATATTCACCAAAATATGTAAGACTATTCCAGACTTCTTAAAAAAGTAGCCATCCAGAACTGCTCACTAGAAATACCAGGAGTCTGATTTCTTTTGAGTTACAGCAACAGATGTGCTGGCCTCTCCCTGGAAAGGCTAACGTTCAAGTAATCACATTGGTGCACATGAATTGGATTTTATTAGTTGCCATTATTATTTATGGTTTGCTGAGGAGCACTGATGCGTAGCTCTTTGCAGACTCATGTCTTAGCTCATTTGACATATATACCCTATATGTATATACCCTAGGCAATACTGAGCGTAGGGTATATTTTTCCTTTTAAATATCTATTCCTTAAAGGCATCAGTTCACAAGCTCAAAACCAAACAAGTCTGGAACAAATGTAGGATAAGATATGATGTTTCCCTACCCCTCTTATGGTTGATGACCTCTTTTTGGAGGAGCACTTTTTTTATTATCTTTCCCAGACAGGTATCCTAGAGGACAATGGGACTCACCACACATTAATGTGGGAGATATTGTGGCATCATGGTTACAAATGTGAGCCTTAGAGTCACGCAGATCCCGATTAAATTCTGGCTCTGCCACTTACTGGCTATCATCTTCAGAAAGTGACTTAACCTTTTGGGGCTTCTCTTTGCTCAACTATAAAATGAAAATAACAACGATAGCTATCCCTTGGGTTTTTAATCAGGATTAAAAGACATAAGGTATTATCATAGACCCCTTATGAGAGTGCTTAGAGCACAGATAATATCCAACAAATTTTCACAAGTGTGATTAAGGAGATTAAAAAAAAACCAGGGCTGCTGCATAGGTTCACAGTGAATTGCAATTTTCTTTTACTTATTCCAGAGAGGTTATCAGACTTCCCCAGGTAGCTATTACAATATTTTGTGTCCACGGGTTACTTTTTTTCTAGGCAAGTCATTTTCATTGCTCACTGTTTTCTGCTATTGCTTGGACAAAGATCTCATACGTTCCTCTGTGCTGTGTTCTCACTGCTGCTTAGTGTTCCGCTATGTTGACATGTCTCTGGACAAAAATTGTGTTGATGAGCTAATGACTGAATGATCTAGCTTAACACAATAAGCTCTAAAAGCAGTTCTTTCACTTCCAAACATTTTAAAGCCCCTTTTCTGTAAAATGACAGTAAAAGAAAGAAAAGAGACTATTTCACCTGTGTTAGTGGTAGGGAATAAATGTCTGAGCATCCTTACGGCTGAAAAGAAAACTACAATAATAATACCTTGCATTTCCCTTTCCAGAATGCTTTGCAAAAAATATTTTATTGTTTTCATAGAAAACCAGGGAGAGGAGCAGAGGTACACATTCTTTAAATGTATTTTATCAGCTAGGAGATGAAAGCCAAAAGGAGGCTAAGGAACATGTTTTCTTTTGCAGCTGGTCAGCTATTCAGAAACCAGTAGTTCACGGCACCATGAATCACCATCTCATTTAATCTCCTCCATTCCTTTGGGGCAACCAGAGGCTTCCATTCACAGTTTACTGGAGCTGCTTCTGATCATCCTCATCGTCGTAACAACAGCAGCAATAATAACAATGACTAACATCACTGAATCCCTATATACCAGATGTTCAGAGTTTTTCACAGGTATTCACTCGTTTCACTCATTGAATCCTTCCACAACCATATGAGGTAGGTATAATTATTCCCATTATAATGAAGAGGAAAATGTGGTACAGCAGACCCTCAAATGTCATTTTATTATAACATTGAGGGAAAAAAAAAGGAAATAATGCTTCCTAGCTGGAGCTGCTGTCTGTGTGGGTTTTCTCCAGGTACTCCAGCTTCCTCCCACATCCTAAACCTGTTGGCGTGTCTATGGGTCCCAGTCTGAGTATGCGTGTGTGCTTATGTTGAGGGAAGGGAGGGCTGGTTCCTACCCTGTGCTCTAAACTTCTGGGATAAGCTCAGAGCCACCCATGACCCTGAACTGGAAAAATTGAATAAATAATGATCTTACCTGTTTGTATTCATCTTTCTTAAATGTATGTATGGCTCACACTTATTTCAATGTTTAGCGTTAGAAGTGTTTTTCATTTTGAAATTTTGTGATGTTTTTGTGAACATAAATATGCTGCAGTAACTTAACTCTTATTTATATCAATTCATCTATGGTAAAATTGGTTTCCTTATCTGTCATTTTGCTTAACATCACAGTTTCCAAGAACCTATCTACGACATTAAGGAAGGACTTGCTGAACTTGTTAGGGAACACATAGTGGTGTATAGTGTGAAAGCCAAGGGCATGGGACTGGCAAAGATGACCCTGATGAGCAGCTGTCTGGACCCTCTGTCTCTTTCCATTCATCCACCTTCTCATCAATGGCCCCCTGCCGCTGTGAACCAAGAGCATGACGCTGTTCCAAAGGCAACTAATTCTGGGTCCATGAGTTGACACAGCTTTAAATGAAATAAATTTTAAAGGAAAAAAAAAGTATGGGCATAGACCCAAACCTCAACTTCTTTTATCAAACTTCTGCCATTTCTTATCCATAGTCATGAGTGATTAGAAGAAAGATGAAGGCGCATAAACAAAGCTGGATCAACTTGAATAATAAAAGAACAACAACTTGGGGACCAGCTGTTCAATCTAATGCAGACTGCATGTTGCATCTCTAACAAACCAGACTTTCATCACACATTTAATATTAGAATTTTCTCTGTCTCCATTATCAAATGGATGTGTCAGCTATCATAGAGTTGCACAGAAATCATCATAAGTATCACTGTTCCATCATTAGAAGGCAGTCAAGCCTTCAATAAATTCATGCTAAGGTGAGAGAGGGAAAGGAGAACAGCTCTATTTCATTGATAGTCACAGGTTGAAAGCTGATTAAAACCTAGAGTCATTACCAAACCCTAAAACCTGACATACATTTGTGAAATAAGGCTACTCTGAGAAGAGCTTCTTTAGGCCTCTTGAAGCAGAAAAACATCATGTTCTTACTTGGAAAAATCAAATCTCTAAGTAAAAGACTTGCCTTGAAAAAGGTCCCTGCCTGATGATTAACTGGTTAATGCTGAAAGCAGGGACAGAAAGAAACTGGGAGGCCTGTTTGTCTTTAGGCCAGCTGGGGGCTCATTAAAACCCCAAATCATTTTCAAGCAGGAGAAAAAACGAGGCTGATGGCAGAAGGCTCAAGCAGGTGAGAATGTCACTATTATGAAAGTAGCCATCCACCCAGATCCCCTGAGCCACAGAACCACAGAGATTCTCCACATTGCCTGCTGCTGTGTAAGCCTTGTGACACTTCCCTGGAGTATATAGGGTGTGTGGGACATAAAGGATGTGGAAAAAAGAAACTCATGCCAAGAGGTTGGCTTCAAAGTTTGCTGAGGATTTTGGTTTCTTTGGGAGGCAGTCGTTCAAGCATGAGCTCCTGCTCTGTCCAACAGATGGGCTGTTATATTGCTCCTGTCCCATGAGGATTCCAAATTCATATGAAGACAAGAGGAAAAGAAGACAAATAAGTTTTAAAAAAAAATCCTCAATACCTAAATAAAGGTATTGGATAATAGGTGTCTCTCACCTTTATGGAAACAAAATAATTTGTTCAACAGGAGTCTTGGGCCAGGCACAGTGCCTCACACCTGAAATCCCAGCACGTTGGGAGGGCGAGACAGGAGGATTGCTTGAGCCCAGGGGTTTGAGACCAGCCTGTGCAACATAGGGAGACCCCGTCTCTACAAAAATTAAAAAATTTTTTTAAAAAAAAAGAGTTGCCAGGCACGGTGGCTCAAGCCTGTAATCCCAGCACTTTGGGAGGCTGAGACGGGCGGATCACGAGGTCAGGAGATCAAGACCATCCTGGTTAACACAGTGAAACCCCGTCTCTACTAAAAAATACAAACAAAATCTAGCCAGGCGAGGTGGCGGGCGCCTGTAGTCCCAGCTACTCAGGAGGCTGAGGCGGGAGAATGGTGTGAACCCGGGAGGCGGAGCTTGCAGTGAGCTGAGATCATGCCACTGCACTCCAGCCTGGGTAACAGAGCAAGACTCCGTC